>NW_026708735.1:0-37735 GCF_902713425.1 Acipenser ruthenus
ACAAAAACGAGTGTGTTGTCGTGGCAGTTGGTGATCAAAGAAATAAAACAAAATAAAATCAATAAATAATAATGTCATAGACTTAAAGTCATACCTTTGAAGTCATAATGCATTGCAAGTGTTATTAGGGAATGTTGTGCTGTGTTTTCAAGCGCTTCAATGTGACAGCGGGTGCGTTCACGGAGATCAAGAGCAGCCGGAGATCAAGAGCAGCCGCCGCAGGGGAGGGATACCATGGTAAATAGGTTACCTATTTACCATGGTATCTCTCCCCTGGGTGCGTTGTGTTTTGGTGAGCATTAATGCAGGAAAGCAGCGGGCGGGATGGCGAGCTTGTCCTGCTGCTCCAACACAAGCTAGCTTAAGAGCCGGTACGATGCGTGCAATGGGTGAAGTTCGTCAGGAGTACTGCATAAAAAAACGAGTGTGTTGTCGTGGCAGTTGGTGATCAAAGAAATAAAACAAAATAAAATCAATAAATAATAATGTCATAGACTTAAAGTCATACCTTTGAAGTCATAATGCATTGCAAGTGTTATTAGGGAATGTTGTGCTGTGTTTTCAAGCGCTTCAATGTGCTGCTCTGCAAGGTTTGGAGACAGCGGGTGCGTTCACGGAGATCAAGAGCAGCCGGCGCAAAACACAAGGCACCCAGGGGAGAGATTCCATGGTAAATAGGTTACATATTTACCTATTTTTGTTTCGGGCGAACGGTTTTGGTGAGGCAATAATGCAGGAAAGCAGCGGGCGGGGATGGCGAGCTTGTCCTGCTGCTCCAACAGAAGCTACCTTAAGAGCCGGTACGATGCGGTCAATTGGTGAAGTTCGTCAGGAGTACTGCATACAAAAACGAGTGTGTTGTCGTGGCAGTTGGTGATCAAAGAAATAAAACAAAATAAAATCAATAAATAATAATGTCATAGACTTAAAGTCATACCTTTGAAGTCATAATGCATTGCAAGTGTTATTAGGGAATGTTGTGCTGTGTTTTCAAGCGCTTCAATGTGACAGCGGGTGCGTTCACGGAGATCAAGAGCAGCCGGAGATCAAGAGCAGCCGCCGCAGGGGAGGGATACCATGGTAAATAGGTTACCTATTTACCATGGTATCTCTCCCCTGGGTGCGTTGTGTTTTGGTGAGCATTAATGCAGGAAAGCAGCGGGGCGGGGATGGCGAGCTTGTCCTGCTGCTCCAACACAAGCTAGCTTAAGAGCCGGTACGATGCGGGCAATGGGTGAAGTTCGTCAGGAGTACTGCATAAAAAAAACGAGTGTGTTGTCGTGGCAGTTGGTGATCAAAGAAATAAAACAAAATAAAATCAATAAATAATAATGTCATAGACTTAAAGTCATACCTTTGAAGTCATAATGCATTGCAAGTGTTATTAGGGAATGTTGTGCTGTGTTTTCAAGCGCTTCAATGTGCTGCTCTGCAAGGTTTGGAGACAGCGGGTGCGTTCACGGAGATCAAGAGCAGCCGGCGCAAAACACAAGGCACCCAGGGGGAGAGATACCATGGTAAATAGGTTACCTATTTACCTATTTTTGTTTCGGCGAACGGTTTTGGTGAGCAGTAATGCAAGAAAGCAGCGGGCGGGGATAGCGAGCTTGTCCTGCTGCTCCAACACAAGCTACCTTAAGAGCCGGTACGATGCGGTCAATTGGTGAAGTTCGTCAGGAGTACTGCATAAAAAAACGAGTGTGTTGTCGTGGCAGTTGGTGATCAAAGAAATAAAACAAAATAAAATCAATAAATAATAATGTCATAGACTTAAAGTCATACCTTTGAAGTCATAATGCATTGCAAGTGTTATTAGGGAATGTTGTGCTGTGTTTTCAAGCGCTTCAATGTGACAGCGGGTGCATTCACGGAGATCAAGAGCAGCCGGAGATCAAGAGCAGCCGCCGCAGGGGGAGGGATACCATGGTAAATAGGTTACCTATTTACCATGGTATCTCTCCCCCTGGGTGCGTTGTGTTTTGGTGAGCATTAATGCAGGAAAGCAGCGGGCGGTGATGGCGAGCTTGTCCTGCTGCTCCAACACAAGCTAGCTTAAGAGCCGGTACAATGCGGGCAATGGGTGAAGTTCGTCAGGAGTACTGCATAAAAAAACGAGTGTGTTGTGGGTGGCAGTTGGTGATCAAAGAAATAAAACAAAATAAAATCAATAAATAATAATGTCATAGACTTAAAGTCATACCTTTGAAGTCATAATGCATTGCAAGTGTTATTAGGGAATGTTGTGCTGTGTTTTCAAGCGCTTCAATGTGCTGCTCTGCAAGGTTTGGAGACAGCGGGTGCGTTCACGGAGATCAAGAGCAGCCGGCGCAAAACACAAGGCACCCAGGGGAGAGATACCATGGTAAATAGGTTACATATTTACCTATTTTTGTTTCGGTGCGAACGGTTTTGGTGAGCAATAATGCAGGAAAGCAGCGGGCGGGATGGCGAGCTTGTCCTGCTGCTCCAACAGAAGCTACCTTAAGAGCCGGTACGATGCGGTCAATTGGTGAAGTTCGTCAGGAGTACTGCATAAAAAAACGAGTGTGTTGTCGTGGCAGTTGGTGATCAAAGAAATAAAACAAAATAAAATCAATAAATAATAATGTCATAGACTTAAAGTCATACCTTTGAAGTCATAATGCATTGCAAGTGTTATTAGGGAATGTGTGTGCTGTGTTTTCAAGCGCTTCAATGTGCTGCTCTGCAAGGTTTGGAGACAGCGGGTGCGTTCACGGAGATCAAGAGCAGCCGGCGCAAAACACAAGGCACCCAGGGGAGAGATACCATGGTAAATAGGTTACATATTTACCTATTTTTGTTTCGGCGAACGGTTTTGGTGAGCAATAATGCAGGAAAGCAGCGGGCGGGGATGGCGAGCTTGTCCTGCTGCTCCAACAGAAGCTACCTTAAGAGCCGGTACGATGCGGTCAATTGGTGAAGTTCGTCAGGAGTACTGCATACAAAAACGAGTGTGTTGTCGTGGCAGTGGTGATCAAAGAAATAAAACAAAATAAAATCAATAAATAATAATGTCATAGACTTAAAGTCATACCTTTGAAGTCATAATGCATTGCAAGTGTTATTAGGGAATGTTGTGCTGTGTTTTCAAGCGCTTCAATGTGACAGCGGGTGCGTTCACGGAGATCAAGAGCAGCCGGGAGATCAAGAGCAGCCGCCGCAGGGGAGGGATACCATGGTAAATAGGTTACCTATTTACCATGGTATCTCTCCCCTGGGTGCGTTGTGTTTTGGTGAGCATTAATGCAGGAAAAGCAGCGGGCGGGATGGCGAGCTTGTCCTGCTGCTCCAACACAAGCTAGCTTAAGAGCCGGTACGATGCGGGCAATGGGTGAAGTTCGTCAGGAGTACTGCATAAAAAAACGAGTGTGTTGTCGTGGCAGTTGGTGATCAAAGAAATAAAACAAAATAAAATCAATAAATAATAATGTCATAGACTTAAAGTCATACCTTTGAAGTCATAATGCATTGCAAGTGTTATTAGGGAATGTTGTGCTGTGTTTTCAAGCGCTTCAATGTGCTGCTCTGCAAGGTTTGGAGACAGCGGGTGCGTTCACGGAGATCAAGAGCAGCCGGCGCAAAACACAAGGCACCCAGGGGAGAGATACCATGGTAAATAGGTTACCTATTTACCTATTTTTGTTTCGGCGAACGGTTTTGGTGAGCAGTAATGCAAGAAAGCAGCGGGCGGGGATGGCGAGCTTGTCCTGCTGCTCCAACACAAGCTACCTTAAGAGCCGGTACGATGCGGTCAATTGGTGAAGTTCGTCAGGAGTACTGCATAAAAAAACGAGTGTGTTGTCGTGGCAGTTGGTGATCAAAGAAATAAAACAAAATAAAATCAATAAATAATAATGTCATAGACTTAAAGTCATACCTTTGAAGTCATAATGCATTGCAAGTGTTATTAGGGAATGTTGTGCTGTGTTTTCAAGCGCTTCAATGTGACAGCGGGTGCGTTCACGGAGATCAAGAGCAGCCGGAGATCAAGAGCAGCCGCCGCAGGGGAGGGATACCATGGTAAATAGGTTACCTATTTACCATGGTATCTCTCCCCTGGGTGCGTTGTGTTTTGGTGAGCATTAATGCAGGAAAGCAGGCGGGCGGGATGGCGAGCTTGTCCTGCTGCTCCAACACAAGCTAGCTTAAGAGCCGGTACGATGCGGGCAATGGGTGAAGTTCGTCAGGAGTACTGCATAAAAAAACGAGTGTGTTGTCGTGGCAGTTGGTGATCAAAGAAATAAAACAAAATAAAATCAATAAATAATAATGTCATAGACTTAAAGCCATACCTTTGAAGTCATAATGCATTGCAAGTGTTATTAGGGAATGTTGTGCTGTGTTTTCAAGCGCTTCAATGTGCTGCTCTGCAAGGTTTGGAGACAGCGGGTGCGTTCACGGAGATCAAGAGCAAACGGAGATCAAGAGGCAGCCGCCGCAGGGGAGGGATACCATGGTAAATAGGTTACATATTTACCTATTTTTGTTTCGGCGAACGGTTTTGGTGAGCAATAATGCAGGAAAGCAGCGGGCGGGATGGCGAGCTTGTCCTGCTGCTCCAACAGAAGCTACCTTAAGAGCCGGTACGATGCGGTCAATTGGTGAAGTTCGTCAGGAGTACTGCATACAAAAACGAGTGTGTTGTCGTGGCAGTTGGTGATCAAAGAAATAAAACAAAATAAAATCAATAAATAATAATGTCATAGACTTAAAGTCATACCTTTGAAGTCATAATGCATTGCAAGTGTTATTAGGGAATGTTGTGCTGTGTTTTCAAGCGCTTCAATGTGACAGCGGGTGCGTTTCACGGAGATCAAGAGCAGCCGGAGATCAAGAGCAGCCCGCCGCAGGGGGAGGGATACCATGGTAAATAGGTTACCTATTTACCATGGTATCTCTCCCCTGGGTGCGTTGTGTTTTGGTGAGCATTAATGCAGGAAAGCAGCGGGGCGGGATGGCGAGCTTGTCCTGCTGCTCCAACACAAGCTAGCTTAAGAGCCGGTACGATGCGGGCAATGGGTGAAGTTCGTCAGGAGTACTGCATAAAAAAACGAGTGTGTTGTCGTGGCAGTTGGTGATCAAAGAAATAAAACAAAATAAAATCAATAAATAATAATGTCATAGACTTAAAGCCATACCTTTGAAGTCATAATGCATTGCAAGTGTTATTAGGGAATGTTGTGCTTGTGTTTTCAAGCGCTTCAATGTGCTGCTCTGCAAGGTTTGGAGACAGCGGGGTGCGTTCACGGAGATCAAGAGCAGCCGGCGCAAAACACAAGGCACCCAGGGGAGAGATACATGGTAAAATAGGTTACATATTTACCTATTTTTGTTTCGGCGAACGGTTTGGGGTGAGCAATAATGCAGGAAAGCAGCGGGCGGGGATGGCGAGCTTGTCCTGCTGCTCCAACAGAAGCTACCTTAAGAGCTGGTACGATGCGGTCAATTGGTGAAGTTCGTCAGGAGTACTGCATATAAAAACGAGTGTGTTGTCGTGGCAGTTGGTGATCAAAGAAATAAAACAAAATAAAATCAATAAATAATAATGTCATAGACTTAAAGTCATACCTTTGAAGTCATAATGCATTGCAAGTGTTATTAGGGAATGTTGTGCTGTGTTTTCAAGCGCTTCAATGTGACAGCGGGGTGCGTTCACGGAGATCAAGAGCAGCCGGAGATCAAGAGCAGCCGCCGCAGGGGAGGGATACCATGGTAAATAGGTTACCTATTTACCATGGTATCTCTCCCCTGGGTGCGTTGTGTTTTGGTGAGCATTAATGCAGGAAAGCAGCGGCGGGATGGCGAGCTTGTCCTGCTGCTCCAACACAAGCTAGCTTAAGAGCCGGTACGATGCGGGCAATGGGTGAAGTTCGTCAGGAGTACTGCATAAAAAAACGAGTGTGTTGTCGTGGCAGTTGGTGATCAAAGAAATAAAACAAAATAAAATCAATAAATAATAATGTCATAGACTTAAAGCCATACCTTTGAAGTCATAATGCATTGCAAGTGTTATTAGGGAATGTTGTGCTGTGTTTTCAAGCGCTTCAATGTGCTGCTCTGCAAGGTTTTGGAGACAGCGGGTGCGTTCACGGAGATCAAGAGCAAACGGAGATCAAGAGCAGCCGCCGCAGGGGAGGGATACCATGGTAAATAGGTTACATATTTACCTATTTTTGTTTCGGCGAACGGTTTTGGTGAGCAATAATGCAGGAAAGCAGCGGGCGGGATGGCGAGCTTGTCCTGCTGCTCCAACAGAAGCTACCTTAAGAGCCGGTACGATGCGGTCAATTGGTGAAGTTCGTCAGGAGTACTGCATACAAAAAACGAGTGTGTTGTCGTGGCAGTTGGTGATCAAAGAAATAAAACAAAATAAAATCAATAAATAATAATGTCATAGACTTAAAGTCATACCTTTGAAGTCATAATGCATTGCAAGTGTTATTAGGGAATGTTGTGCTGTGTTTTTCAAGCGCTTCAATGTGACAGCGGGTGCGTTCACGGAGATCAAGAGCAGCCGGAGATCAAGAGCAGCCGCCGCAGGGGAGGGATACCATGGTAAATAGGTTACTCTATTTACCATGGTATCTCTCCCCTGGGTGCGTTGTGTTTTGGTGAGCATTAATGCAGGAAAGCAGCGGGCGGGATGGCGAGCTTGTCCTGCTGCTCCAACACAAGCTAGCTTAAGAGCCGGTACGATGCGGGCAATGGGTGAAGTTCGTCAGGAGTACTGCATAAAAAAACGAGTGTGTTGTCGTGGCAGTTGGTGATCAAGAAATAAAACAAAATAAAATCAATAAATAATAATGTCATAGACTTAAAGCCATACCTTTGAAGTCATAATGCATTGCAAGTGTTATTAGGGAATGTTGTGCTGTGTTTTCAAGCGCTTCAATGTGCTGCTCTGCAAGGTTTGGAGACAGCGGGTGCGTTCACGGAGATCAAGAGCAGCCGGCGCAAAACACAAGGCACCCAGGGGAGAGATACCATGGTAAATAGGTTACATATTTACCTATTTTTGTTTCGGGCGAACGGTTTGGTGTGAGCAATAATGCAGGAAAGCAGCGGGCGGGGATGGCGAGCTTGTCCTGCTGCTCCAACAGAAGCTACCTTAAGAGCTGGTACGATGCGGTCAATTGGTGAAGTTCGTCAGGAGTACTGGCATACAAAAACGAGTGTGTTGTCGTGGCAGTTGGTGATCAAAGAAATAAAACAAAATAAAATCAATAAATAATAATGTCATAGACTTAAAGTCATACCTTTGAAGTCATAATGCATTGCAAGTGTTATTAGGGAATGTTGTGCTGTGTTTTCAAGCCCTTCAATGTGACAGCGGGTGCGTTCACGGAGGATCAAGAGCAGCCGGAGATCAAGAGCAGCCGCCGCAGGGGGAGGGATACCATGGTAAATAGGTTACCTATTTACCATGGTATCTCTCCCCTGGGGTGCGTTGTGTTTTGGTGAGCATTAATGCAGGAAAGCAGCGGGCTGGGATGGCGAGCTTGTCCTGCTGCTCCAACACAAGCTAGCTTAAGAGCCGGTACGATGCGGGCAATGGGTGAAGTTCGTCAGGAGTACTGCATAAAAAACGAGTGTGTTGTCGTGGCAGTTGGTGATCAAAGAAATAAAACAAAATAAAATCAATAAATAATAATGTCATAGACTTAAAGCCATACCTTTGAAGTCATAATGCATTGCAAGTGTTATTAGGGAATGTTGTGCTTGTGTTTTCAAGCGCTTCAATGTGCTGCTCTGCAAGGTTTGGAGACAGCGGTTGCGTTCACGGAGATCAAGAGCAGCCGGCGCAAAACACAAGGGCACCCAGGGGAGAGATACCATGGTAAATAGGTTACATATTTACCTATTTTTGTTTCGTGCGAACGGTTTTGGTGAGCAATAATGCAGGAAAGCAGCGGGCGGGATGGCGAGCTTGTCCTGCTGCTCCAACAGAAGCTACCTTAAGAGCCGGTACGATGCGGTCAATTGGTGAAGTTCGTCAGGAGTACTGCATACAAAAACGAGTGTGTTGTCGTGGCAGTTGGTGATCAAAGAAATAAAACAAAATAAAATCAATAAATAATAATGTCATAGACTTAAAGTCATACCTTTGAAGTCATAATGCATTGCAAGTGTTATTAGGGAATGTTGTGCTGTGTTTTCAAGCGCTTCAATGTGCTGCTCTGCAAGGTTTGGAGACAGCGGGTGCGTTCACGGAGATCAAGAGCAGCCGGCGCAAAACACAAGGCACCCAGGGGAGAGATACCATGGTAAATAGGTTGCCTATTTACCTATTTTTGTTTCGGCGAACGGTTTTGGTGAGCAGTAATGCAAGAAAGCAGCGGGCGGGATGGCGAGCTTGTCCTGCTGCTCCAACATAAGCTACCTTAAGAGCCGGTACGATGCGGTCAATTGGTGAAGTTCGTCAGGAGTACTGCATAAAAAAACGAGTGTGTTGTCGTGGCAGTTGGTGATCAAAGAAATAAAACAAAATAAAATCAATAAATAATAATGTCATAGACTTAAAGTCATACCTTTGAAGTCATAATGCATTGCAAGTGTTATTAGGGAATGTTGTGCTGTGTTTTCAAGCGCTTCAATGTGCTGCTCTGCAAGGTTTGGAGACAGCGGGTGCGTTCACGGAGATCAAGAGCAAACGGAGATCAAGAGCAGCCGCCGCAGGGGAGGGATACCATGGTAAATAGGTTACCTATTTACCATGGTATCTCTCCCCTGGGTGCGTTGTGTTTTGGTGAGCATTAATGCAGGAAAGCAGCGGGCGGGATGGCGAGCTTGTCCTGCTGCTCCAACACAAGCTAGCTTAAGAGCCGGTACCATGCGGGCAATGGGTGAAGTTCGTCAGGAGTACTGCATAAAAAAACGAGTGTGTTGTCGTGGCAGTTGGTGATCAAAGAAATAAAACAAAATAAAATCAATAAATAATAATGTCATAGACTTAAAGTCATACCTTTGAAGTCATAATGCATTGCAAGTGTTATTAGGGAATGTTGTGCTGTGTTTTCAAGCGCTTCAATGTGACAGCGGGTGCGTTCACGGAGATCAAGAGCAGCCGGAGATCAAGAGCAGCCGCCGCAGGGGAGGGATACCATGGTAAATAGGTTACCTATTTACCATGGTATCTCTCCCCTGGGTGCGTTGTGTTTTGGTGAGCATTAATGCAGGAAAGCAGCGGGCGGGATGGCGAGCTTGTCCTGCTGCTCCAACACAAGCTAGCTTAAGAGCCGGTACAATGCGGGCAATGGGTGAAGTTCGTCAGGAGTACTGCATAAAAAAACGAGTGTGTTGTGGTGGCAGTTGGTGATCAAAGAAATAAAACAAAATAAAATCAATAAATAATAATGTCATAGACTTAAAGTCATACCTTTGAAGTCATAATGCATTGCAAGTGTTATTAGGGAATGTTGTGCTGTGTTTTCAAGCGCTTCAATGTGCTGCTCTGCAAGGTTTGGAGACAGCGGGTGCGTTCACGGAGATCAAGAGCAGCCGGCGCAAAACACAAGGCACCCAGGGGAGAGATACCATGGTAAATAGGTTACATATTTACCTATTTTTGTTTCGGGCGAACGGTTTTGGTGAGCAATAATGCAGGAAAGCAGCGGGCGGGATGGCGAGCTTGTCCTGCTGCTCCAACAGAAGCTACCTTAAGAGCCGGTACGATGCGGTCAATTGGTGAAGTTCGTCAGGAGTACTGCATAAAAAAACGAGTGTGTTGTCGTGGCAGTTGGTGATCAAAGAAATAAAACAAAATAAAATCAATAAATAATAATGTCATAGACTTAAAGTCATACCTTTGAAGTCATAATGCATTGCAAGTGTTATTAGGGAATGTTGTGCTGTGTTTTTCAAGCGCTTCAATGTGACAGCGGGTGCGTTCACGGAGATCAAGAGCAGCCGGAGATCAAGAGCAGCCGCCGCAGGGGAGGGATACCATGGTAAATAGGTTACCTATTTACCATGGTATCTCTCCCCTGGGTGCGTTGTGTTTTGGTGAGCATTAATGCAGGAAAGCAGCGGGCGGGATGGCGAGCTTGTCCTGCTGCTCCAACACAAGCTAGCTTAAGAGCCGGTACGATGCGGGCAATGGGTGAAGTTCGTCAGGAGTACTGCATAAAAAAACGAGTGTGTTGTCGTGGCAGTTGGTGATCAAAGAAATAAAACAAAATAAAATCAATAAATAATAATGTCATAGACTTAAAGCCATACCTTTGAAGTCATAATGCATTGCAAGTGTTATTAGGGAATGTTGTGCTGTGTTTTCAAGCGCTTCAATGTGCTGCTCTGCAAGGTTTGGAGACAGCGGGTGCGTTCACGGAGATCAAGAGCAGCCGGCGCAAAACACAAGGCACCCAGGGGAGAGATACCATGGTAAATAGGTTACATATTTACCTATTTTTGTTTCGGCGAACGGTTTTTGGTGAGCAATAATGCAGGAAAGCAGCGGGCGGGATGGCGAGCTTGTCCTGCTGCTCCAACAGAAGCTACCTTAAGAGCCGGTACGATGCGGTCAATTGGTGAAGTTCGTCAGGAGTACTGCATACAAAAACGAGTGTGTTGTCGTGGCAGTTGGTGATCAAAGAAATAAAACAAAATAAAATCAATAAATAATAATGTCATAGACTTAAAGTCATACCTTTGAAGTCATAATGCATTGCAAGTGTTATTAGGGAATGTTGTGCTGTGTTTTCAAGCGCTTCAATGTGCTGCTCTGCAAGGTTTGGAGACAGCGGGTGCGTTCACGGAGATCAAGAGCAGCCGGCGCAAAACACAAGGCACCCAGGGGAGAGATACCATGGTAAATAGGTTGCCTATTTACCTATTTTTGTTTCGGCGAACGGTTTTGGTGAGCAGTAATGCAAGAAAGCAGCGGGCGGGATGGCGAGCTTGTCCTGCTGCTCCAACATAAGCTACCTTAAGAGCCGGTACGATGCGGTCAATTGGTGAAGTTCGTCAGGAGTACTGCATAAAAAAACGAGTGTGTTGTCGTGGCAGTTGGTGATCAAAGAAATAAAACAAAATAAAATCAATAAATAATAATGTCATAGACTTAAAGTCATACCTTTGAAGTCATAATGCATTGCAAGTGTTATTAGGGAATGTTGTGCTGTGTTTTCAAGCGCTTCAATGTGCTGCTCTGCAAGGTTTGGAGACAGCGGGTGCGTTCACGGAGATCAAGAGCAAACGGAGATCAAGAGCAGCCGCCGCAGGGGAGGGATACCATGGTAAATAGGTTACCTATTTACCATGGTATCTCTCCCCTGGGTGCGTTGTGTTTTGGTGAGCATTAATGCAGGAAAGCAGCGGGCGGGATGGCGAGCTTGTCCTGCTGCTCCAACACAAGCTAGCTTAAGACCCGGTACCATGCGGGCAATGGGTGAAGTTCGTCAGGAGTACTGCATAAAAAAACGAGTGTGTTGTCGTGGCAGTTGGTGATCAAAGAAATAAAACAAAATAAAATCAATAAATAATAATGTCATAGACTTAAAGTCATACCTTTGAAGTCATAATGCATTGCAAGTGTTATTAGGGAATGTTGTGCTGTGTTTTCAAGCGCTTCAATGTGACAGCGGGTGCGTTCACGGAGATCAAGAGCAGCCGGAGATCAAGAGCAGCCGCCGCAGGGGAGGGATACCATGGTAAATAGGTTACCTATTTACCATGGTATCTCTCCCCTGGGTGCGTTGTGTTTTGGTGAGCATTAATGCAGGAAAGCAGCGGGCGGGGATGGCGAGCTTGTCCTGCTGCTCCAACACAAGCTAGCTTAAGAGCCGGTACAATGCGGGCAATGGGTGAAGTTCGTCAGGAGTACTGCATAAAAAAACGAGTGTGTTGTGGTGGCAGTTGGTGATCAAAGAAATAAAACAAAATAAAATCAATAAATAATAATGTCATAGACTTAAAGTCATACCTTTGAAGTCATAATGCATTGCAAGTGTTATTAGGGAATGTTGTGCTGTGTTTTCAAGCGCTTCAATGTGCTGCTCTGCAAGGTTTGGAGACAGCGGGTGCGTTCACGGAGATCAAGAGCAGCCGGCGCAAAACACAAGGCACCCAGGGGAGAGATACCATGGTAAATAGGTTACATATTTACCTATTTTTGTTTCGGCGAACGGTTTTGGTGAGCAATAATGCAGGAAAGCAGCGGGCGGGATGGCGAGCTTGTCCTGCTGCTCCAACAGAAGCTACCTTAAGAGCCGGTACGATGCGGTCAATTGGTGAAGTTCGTCAGGAGTACTGCATACAAAAACGAGTGTGTTGTCGTGGCAGTTGGTGATCAAAGAAATAAAACAAAATAAAATCAATAAATAATAATGTCATAGACTTAAAGTCATACCTTTGAAGTCATAATGCATTGCAAGTGTTATTAGGGAATTTTGTGCTGTGTTTTCAAGCGCTTCAATGTGACAGCGGGTGCGTTCACGGAGATCAAGAGCAGCCGGAGATCAAGAGCAGCCGCCGCAGGGGAGGGATACCATGGTAAATAGGTTACCTATTTACCATGGTATCTCTCCCCTGGGTGCGTTGTGTTTTGGTGAGCATTAATGCAGGAAAGCAGCGGGCGGGATGGCGAGCTTGTCCTGCTGCTCCAACACAAGCTAGCTTAAGAGCCGGTACGATGCGGGCAATGGGTGAAGTTCGTCAGGAGTACTGCATAAAAAAACGAGTGTGTTGTCGTGGCAGTTGGTGATCAAAGAAATAAAACAAAATAAAATCAATAAATAATAATGTCATAGACTTAAAGTCATACCTTTGAAGTCATAATGCATTGCAAGTGTTATTAGGGAATGTTGTGCTGTGTTTTCAAGCGCTTCAATGTGCTGCTCTGCAAGGTTTGGAGACAGCGGGTGCGTTCACGGAGATCAAGAGCAGCCGGCGCAAAACACAAGGCACCCAGGGGAGAGATACTATGGTAAATAGGTTACCTATTTACCTATTTTTGTTTCGGCGAACGGTTTTGGTGAGCAGTAATGCAAGAAAGCAGCGGGCGGGATGGCGAGCTTGTCCTGCTGCTCCAACACAAGCTACCTTAAGAGCCGGTACGATGCGGTCAATTGGTGAAGTTCGTCAGGAGTACTGCATAAAAAAACGAGTGTGTTGTCGTGGCAGTTGGTGATCAAAGAAATAAAACAAAATAAAATCAATAAATAATAATGTCATAGACTTAAAGTCATACCTTTGAAGTCATAATGCATTGCAAGTGTTATTAGGGAATGTTGTGCTGTGTTTTCAAGCGCTTCAATGTGACAGCGGGTGCGTTCACGGAGATCAAGAGCAGCCGGAGATCAAGAGCAGCCGCCGCAGGGGAGGGATACCATGGTAAATAGGTTACCTATTTACCATGGTATCTCTCCCCTGGGTGCGTTGTGTTTTGGTGAGCATTAATACAGGAAAGCAGCGGGCGGGATGGCGAGCTTGTCCTGCTGCTCCAACACAAGCTAGCTTAAGAGCCGGTACGATGCGGGCAATGGGTGAAGTTCGTCAGGAGTACTGCATAAAAAAACGAGTGTGTTGTCGTGGCAGTTGGTGATCAAAGAAATAAAACAAAATAAAATCAATAAATAATAATGTCATAGACTTAAAGCCATACCTTTGAAGTCATAATGCATTGCAAGTGTTATTAGGGAATGTTGTGCTGTGTTTTCAAGCGCTTCAATGTGCTGCTCTGCAAGGTTTGGAGACAGCGGGTGCGTTCACGGAGATCAAGAGCAAACGGAGATCAAGAGCAGCCGCCGCAGGGGAGGGATACCATGGTAAATAGGTTACATATTTACCTATTTTTGTTTCGGCGAACGGTTTTTGGTGAGCAATAATGCAGGAAAGCAGCGGGCGGGATGGCGAGCTTGTCCTGCTGCTCCAACAGAAGCTACCTTAAGAGCCGGTACGATGCGGTCAATTGGTGAAGTTCGTCAGGAGTACTGCATACAAAAACGAGTGTGTTGTCGTGGCAGTTGGTGATCAAAGAAATAAAACAAAATAAAATCAATAAATAATAATGTCATAGACTTAAAGTCATACCTTTGAAGTCATAATGCATTGCAAGTGTTATTAGGGAATGTTGTGCTGTGTTTTCAAGCGCTTCAATGTGACAGCGGGTGCGTTCACGGAGATCAAGAGCAGCCGGAGATCAAGAGCAGCCGCCGCAGGGGAGGGATACCATGGTAAATAGGTTACCTATTTACCATGGTATCTCTCCCCTGGGTGCGTTGTGTTTTGGTGAGCATTAATGCAGGAAAGCAGCGGGCGGGATGGCGAGCTTGTCCTGCTGCTCCAACACAAGCTAGCTTAAGAGCCGGTACGATGCGGGCAATGGGTGAAGTTCGTCAGGAGTACTGCATAAAAAAACGAGTGTGTTGTCGTGGCAGTTGGTGATCAAAGAAATAAAACAAAATAAAATCAATAAATAATAATGTCATAGACTTAAAGCCATACCTTTGAAGTCATAATGCATTGCAAGTGTTATTAGGGAATGTTGTGCTGTGTTTTCAAGCGCTTCAATGTGCTGCTCTGCAAGGTTTGGAGACAGCGGGTGCGTTCACGGAGATCAAGAGCAGCCGGCGCAAAACACAAGGCACCCAGGGGAGAGATACCATGGTAAATAGGTTACATATTTACCTATTTTTGTTTCGGCGAACGGTTTGGGTGAGCAATAATGCAGGAAAGCAGCGGGCGGGATGGCGAGCTTGTCCTGCTGCTCCAACAGAAGCTACCTTAAGAGCTGGTACGATGCGGTCAATTGGTGAAGTTCGTCAGGAGTACTGCATACAAAAACGAGTGTGTTGTCGTGGCAGTTGGTGATCAAAGAAATAAAACAAAATAAAATCAATAAATAATAATGTCATAGACTTAAAGTCATACCTTTGAAGTCATAATGCATTGCAAGTGTTATTAGGGAATGTTGTGCTGTGTTTTCAAGCGCTTCAATGTGACAGCGGGTGCGTTCACGGAGATCAAGAGCAGCCGGAGATCAAGAGCAGCCGCCGCAGGGGAGGGATACCATGGTAAATAGGTTACCTATTTACCATGGTATCTCTCCCCTGGGTGCGTTGTGTTTTGGTGAGCATTAATGCAGGAAAGCAGCGGGCGGGATGGCGAGCTTGTCCTGCTGCTCCAACACAAGCTAGCTTAAGAGCCGGTACAATGCGGGCAATGGGTTAAGTTCGTCAGGAGTACTGCATAAAAAAACGAGTGTGTTGTCGTGGCAGTTGGTGATCAAAGAAATAAAACAAAATAAAATCAATAAATAATAATGTCATAGACTTAAAGCCATACCTTTGAAGTCATAATGCATTGCAAGTGTTATTAGGGAATGTTGTGCTGTGTTTTCAAGCGCTTCAATGTGCTGCTCTGCAAGGTTTGGAGACAGCGGGTGCGTTCACGGAGATCAAGAGCAGCCGGCGCAAAACACAAGGCACCCAGGGGAGAGATACCATGGTAAATAGGTTACATATTTACCTATTTTTGTTTCGGCGAACGGTTTTGGTGAGCAATAATGCAGGAAAGCAGCGGGCGGGATGGCGAGCTTGTCCTGCTGCTCCAACAGAAGCTACCTTAAGAGCCGGTACGATGCGGTCAATTGGTGAAGTTCGTCAGGAGTACTGCATACAAAAACGAGTGTGTTGTCGTGGCAGTTGGTGATCAAAGAAATAAAACAAAATAAAATCAATAAATAATAATGTCATAGACTTAAAGTCATACCTTTGAAGTCATAATGCATTGCAAGTGTTATTAGGGAATGTTGTGCTGTGTTTTCAAGCGCTTCAATGTGCTGCTCTGCAAGGTTTGGAGACAGCGGGTGCGTTCACGGAGATCAAGAGCAGCCGGCGCAAAACACAAGGCACCCAGGGGAGAGATACCATGGTAAATAGGTTACATATTTACCTATTTTTGTTTCGGCGAACGGTTTTGGTGAGCATTAATGCAGGAAAGCAGCGGGCGGGATGGCGAGCTTGTCCTGCTGCTCCAACACAAGCTAGCTTAAGAGCCGGTACCATGCGGGCAATGGGTGAAGTTCGTCAGGAGTACTGCATAAAAAAACGAGTGTGTTGTCGTGGCAGTTGGTGATCAAAGAAATAAAACAAAATAAAATCAATAAATAATAATGTCATAGACTTAAAGTCATACCTTTGAAGTCATAATGCATTGCAAGTGTTATTAGGGAATGTTGTGCTGTGTTTTCAAGCGCTTCAATGTGACAGCGGGTGCGTTCACGGAGATCAAGAGCAGCCGGAGATCAAGAGCAGCCGCCGCAGGGGAGGGATACCATGGTAAATAGGTTACCTATTTACCATGGTATCTCTCCCCTGGGTGCGTTGTGTTTTGGTGAGCATTAATGCAGGAAAGCAGCGGGCGGGATGGCGAGCTTGTCCTGCTGCTCCAACACAAGCTAGCTTAAGAGCCGGTACGATGCGGGCAATGGGTGAAGTTCATCAGGAGTACTGCATAAAAAAACGAGTGTGTTGTCGTGGCAGTTGGTGATCAAAGAAATAAAACAAAATAAAATCAATAAATAATAATGTCATAGACTTAAAGTCATACCTTTGAAGTCATAATGCATTGCAAGTGTTATTAGGGAATGTTGTGCTGTGTTTTCAAGCGCTTCAATGTGACAGCGGGTGCGTTCACGGAGATCAAGAGCAGCCGGAGATGAAGAGCAGCCGCCGCAGGGGAGGGATACCATGGTAAATAGGTTACCTATTTACCATGGTATCTCTCCCCTGGGTGCGTTGTGTTTTGGTGAGCATTAATGCAGGAAAGCAGCGGGCGGGATGGCGAGCTTGTCCTGCTGCTCCAACACAAGCTAGCTTAAGAGCCGGTACGATGCGGGCAATGGGTGAAGTTCGTCAGGAGTACTGCATAAAAAAACGAGTGTGTTGTCGTGGCAGTTGGTGATCAAAGAAATAAAACAAAATAAAATCAATAAATAATAATGTCATAGACTTAAAGCCATACCTTTGAAGTCATAATGCATTGCAAGTGTTATTAGGGAATGTTGTGCTGTGTTTTCAAGCGCTTCAATGTGCTGCTCTGCAAGGTTTGGAGACAGCGGGTGCGTTCACGGAGAAAAAGAGCAGCCGGCGCAAAACACAAGGCACCCAGGGGAGAGATACCATGGTAAATAGGTTACATATTTACCTATTTTTGTTTCGGCGAACGGTTTTGGTGAGCAATAATGCAGGAAAGCAGCGGGCGGGATGGCGAGCTTGTCCTGCTGCTCCAACACAAGCTAGCTTAAGAGCCGGTACGATGCGGGCAATGGGTGAAGTTCGTCAGGAGTACTGCATAAAAAAACGAGTGTGTTGTCGTGGCAGTTGGTGATCAAAGAAATAAAACAAAATAAAATCAATAAATAATAATGTCATAGACTTAAAGTCATACCTTTGAAGTCATAATGCATTGCAAGTGTTATTAGGGAATGTTGTGCTGTGTTTTCAAGCGCTTCAATGTGACAGCGGGTGCGTTCACGGAGATCAAGAGCAGCCGGAGATCAAGAGCAGCCGCCGCAGGGGAGGGATACCATGGTAAATAGGTTACCTATTTACCATGGTATCTCTCCCCTGGGTGCGTTGTGTTTTGGTGAGCATTAATGCAGGAAAGCAGCGGGCGGGATGGCGAGCTTGTCCTGCTGCTCCAACACAAGCTAGCTTAAGAGCCGGTACGATGCGGGCAATGGGTGAAGTTCGTCAGGAGTACTGCATAAAAAAACGAGTGTGTTGTCGTGGCAGTTGGTGATCAAAGAAATAAAACAAAATAAAATCAATAAATAATAATGTCATAGACTTAAAGCCATACCTTTGAAGTCATAATGCATTGCAAGTGTTATTAGGGAATGTTGTGCTGTGTTTTCAAGCGCTTCAATGTGACAGCGGGTGCGTTCACGGAGATCAAGAGCAGCCGGAGATCAAGAGCAGCCGCCGCAGGGGAGGGATACCATGGTAAATAGGTTACCTATTTACCATGGTATCTCTCCCCTGGGTGCGTTGTGATTTGGTGAGCATTAATGCAGGAAAGCAGCGGGCGGGATGGCGAGCTTGTCCTGCTGCTCCAACACAAGCTAGCTTAAGAGCAGGTACCATGCGTGCAATGGGTGAAGTTCGTCAGGAGTACTGCATAAAAAAACGAGTGTGTTGTCGTGGCAGTTGGTGATCAAAGAAATAAAACAAAATAAAATCAATAAATAATAATGTCATAGACTTAAAGTCATACCTTTGAAGTCATAATGCATTGCAAGTGTTATTAGGGAATGTTGTGCTGTGTTTTCAAGCGCTTCAATGTGCTGCTCTGCAAGGTTTGGAGACAGCGGGTGCGTTCACGGAGATCAAGAGCAGCCGGCGCAAAACACAAGGCACCCAGGGGAGAGATACCATGGTAAATAGGTTACATATTTACCTATTTTTGTTTCGGCGAACGGTTTTAATGAGCAATAATGCAGGAAAGCAGCGGGCGGGATGGCGAGCTTGTCCTGCTGCTCCAACAGAAGCTAGCTTAAGAGCCGGTACGATGCGGTCAATTGGTGAAGTTCGTCAGGAGTACTGCATAAAAAAAACGAGTGTGTTGTCGTGGCAGTTGGTGATCAAAGAAATAAAACAAAATAAAATCAATAAATAATAATGTCATAGACTTAAAGCCATACCTTTGAAGTCATAATGCATTGCAAGTGTTATTAGGGAATGTTGTGCTGTGTTTTCAAGCGCTTCAATGTGACAGCGGGTGCGTTCACGGAGATCAAGAGCAGCCGGAGATCAAGAGCAGCCGCCGCAGGGGAGGGATACCATGGTAAATAGGTTACCTATTTACCATGGTATCTCTCCCCTGGGTGCGTTGTGTTTTGGTGAGCATTAATGCAGGAAAGCAGCGGGCGGGATGGCGAGCTTATCCTGCTGCTCCAACACAAGCTAGCTTAAGAGCCGGTACGATGCGGGCAATGGGTGAAGTTCGTCAGGAGTACTGCATAAAAAAACGAGTGTGTTGTCGTGGCAGTTGGTGATCAAAGAAATAAAACAAAATAAAATCAATAAATAATAATGTCATAGACTTAAAGTCATACCTTTGAAGTCATAATGCATTGCAAGTGTTATTAGGGAATGTTGTGCTGTGTTTTCAAGCGCTTCAATGTGCTGCTCTGCAAGGTTTGGAGACAGCGGGTGCGTTCACGGAGATCAAGAGCAAACAGAGATCAAGAGCAGCCGCCGCAGGGGAGGGATACCATGGTAAATAGGTTACCTATTTACCATGGTATCTCTCCCCTGGGTGCGTTGTGTTTTGGTGAGCATTAATGCAGGAAAGCAGCGGGCGGGATGGCGAGCTTGTCCTGCTGCTCCAACACAAGCTAGCTTAAGAGCAGGTACCATGCGTGCAATGGGTGAAGTTCGTCAGGAGTACTGCATAAAAAAACGAGTGTGTTGTCGTGGCAGTTGGTGATCAAAGAAATAAAACAAAATAAAATCAATAAATAATAATGTCATAGACTTAAAGTCATACCTTTGAAGTCATAATGCATTGCAAGTGTTATTAGGGAATGTTGTGCTGTGTTTTCAAGCGCTTCAATGTGCTGCTCTGCAAGGTTTGGAGACAGCGGGTGCGTTCACGGAGATCAAGAGCAGCCGGCGCAAAACACAAGGCACCCAGGGGAGAGATACCATGGTAAATAGGTTACATATTTACCTATTTTTGTTTCGGCGAACGGTTTTGGTGAGCAATAATGCAGGAAAGCAGCGGGCGGGATGGCGAGCTTGTCCTGCTGCTCCAACAGAAGCTAGCTTAAGAGTCGGTACGATGCGGTCAATTGGTGAAGTTCGTCAGGAGTACTGCATAAAAAAAACGAGTGTGTTGTCGTGGCAGTTGGTGATCAAAGAAATAAAACAAAATAAAATCAATAAATAATAATGTCATAGACTTAAAGTCATACCTTTGAAGTCATAATGCATTGCAAGTGTTATTAGGGAATGTTGTGCTGTGTTTTCAAGCGCTTCAATGTGACAGCGGGTGCGTTCACGGAGATCAAGAGCAAACGGAGATCAAGAGCAGCCGCCGCAGGGGAGGGATACCATGGTAAATAGGTTATTTACCATGGTAAAGTTATACCTTTGAAGTCATAATGCATTGCAAGTGTTATTAGGGAATGTTGTGCTGTGTTTTCAAGCGCTTCAATGTGCTGCTCTGCAAGGTTTGGAGACAGCGGGTGCGTTCACGGAGATCAAGAGCAGTCGGCGCAAAACACAAGGCACCCAGGGGAGAGATACCATGGTAAATAGGTTACATATTTACCTATTTTTGTTTCGGCGAACGGTTTTGGTGAGCAATAATGCAGGAAAGCAGCGGGCGGGATGGCGAGCTTGTCCTGCTGCTCCAACAGAAGCTAGCTTAAGAGCCGGTACGATGCGGTCAATTGGTGAAGTTCGTCAGGAGTACTGCATAAAAAAAACGAGTGTGTTGTCGTGGCAGTTGGTGATCAAAGAAATAAAACAAAATAAAATCAATAAATAATAATGTCATAGACTTAAAGTCATACCTTTGAAGTCATAATGCATTGCAAGTGTTATTAGGGAATGTTGTGCTGTGTTTTCAAGCGCTTCAATGTGCTGCTCTGCAAGGTTTGGAGACAGCGGGTGCGTTCACGGAGATCAAGAGCAAACAGAGATCAAGAGCAGCCGCCGCAGGGGAGGGATACCATGGTAAATAGGTTACCTATTTACCATGGTATCTCTCCCCTGGGTGCGTTGTGTTTTGGTGAGCATTAATGCAGGAAAGCAGCGGGCGGGATGGCGAGCTTGTCCTGCTGCTCCAACACAAGCTAGCTTAAGAGCAGGTACCATGCGTGCAATGGGTGAAGTTCGTCAGGAGTACTGCATAAAAAAACGAGTGTGTTGTCGTGGCAGTTGGTGATCAAAGAAATAAAACAAAATAAAATCAATAAATAATAATGTCATAGACTTAAAGTCATACCTTTGAAGTCATAATGCATTGCAAGTGTTATTAGGGAATGTTGTGCTGTGTTTTCAAGCGCTTCAATGTGCTGCTCTGCAAGGTTTGGAGACAGCGGGTGTGTTCACGGAGATCAAGAGCAGCCGGCGCAAAACACAAGGCACCCAGGGGAGAGATACCATGGTAAATAGGTTACATATTTACCTATTTTTGTTTCGGCGAACGGTTTTGGTGAGCAATAATGCAGGAAAGCAGCGGGCGGGATGGCGAGCTTGTCCTGCTGCTCCAACAGAAGCTAGCTTAAGAGCCGGTACGATGCGGTCAATTGGTGAAGTTCGTCAGGAGTACTGCATAAAAAAAAACGAGTGTGTTGTCGTGGCAGTTGGTGATCAAAGAAATAAAACAAAATAAAATCAATAAATAATAATGTCATAGACTTATAGTCATACCTTTGAAGTCATAATGCATTGCAAGTGTTATTAGGGAAAGTTGTGCTGTGTTTTCAAGCGCTTCAATGTGACAGCGGGTGCGTTCACGGAGATCAAGAGCAAACGGAGATCAAGAGCAGCCGCCGCAGGGGAGGGATACCATGGTAAATAGGTTACCTATTTACCATGGTATCTCTCCCCTGGGTGCGTTGTGTTTTGGTGAGCATTAATGCAGGAAAGCAGCGGGCGGGATGGCGAGCTTGTCCTGCTGCTCCAACACAAGCTAGCTTAAGAGCAGGTACCATGCGTGCAATGGGTGAAGTTCGTCAGGAGTACTGCATAAAAAAACGAGTGTGTTGTCGTGGCAGTTGGTGATCAAAGAAATAAAACAAAATAAAATCAATAAATAATAATGTCATAGACTTAAAGTCATACCTTTGAAGTCATAATGCATTGCAAGTGTTATTAGGGAATGTTGTGCTGTGTTTTCAAGCGCTTCAATGTGCTGCTCTGCAAGGTTTGGAGACAGCGGGTGCGTTCACGGAGATCAAGAGCAGCCGGCGCAAAACACAAGGCACCCAGGGGAGAGATACCATGGTAAATAGGTTACCTATTTACCTATTTTTGTTTCGGCGAACGGTTTTGGTGAGCAATAATGCAGGAAAGCAGCGGGCGGGATGGCGAGCTTGTCCTGCTGCTCCAACAGAAGCTAGCTTAAGAGCCGGTACGATGCGGTCAATTGGTGAAGTTCGTCAGGAGTACTGCATAAAAAAAACGAGTGTGTTGTCGTGGCAGTTGGTGATCAAAGAAATAAAACAAAATAAAATCAATAAATAATAATGTCATAGACTTAAAGTCATACCTTTGAAGTCATAATGCATTGCAAGTGTTATTAGGGAATGTTGTACTGTGTTTTCAAGCGCTTCAATGTGACAGCGGGTGCGTTCACGGAGATCAAGAGCAAACGGCGATCAAGAGCAGCCGCCGCAGGGGAGGGATACCTTGGTAAATAGGTTACCTATTTACCATGGTATCTCTCCCCTGGGTGCGTTGTGTTTTGGTGAGCATTAATGCAGGAAAGCAGCGGGCGGGATGGCGAGCTTGTCCTGCTGCTCCAACACAAGCTAGCTTAAGAGCCGGTACGATGCGTGCAATGGGTGAAGTTCGTCAGGAGTACTGCATAAAAAAACGAGTGTGTTGTCGTGGCAGTTGGTGATCAAAGAAATAAAACAAAATATAATCAATAAATAATAATGTCATAGACTTAAAGTCATACCTTTGAAGTCATAATGCATTGCAAGTGTTATTAGGGAATGTTGTGCTGTGTTTTCAAGCGCTTCAATGTGCTGCTCTGCAAGGTTTGGAGACAGCGGGTGCGTTCACGGAGATCAAGAGCAAACAGAGATCAAGAGCAGCCGCCGCAGGGGAGGGATACCATGGTAAATAGGTTACCTATTTACCATGGTATCTCTCCCCTGGGTGCGTTGTGTTTTGGTGAGCATTAATGCAGGAAAGCAGCGGGCGGGATGGCGAGCTTGTCCTGCTGCTCCAACACAAGCTAGCTTAAGAGCAGGTACCATGCGTGCAATGGGTGAAGTTCGTCAGGAGTACTGCATAAAAAAACGAGTGTGTTGTCGTGGCAGTTGGTGATCAAAGAAATAAAACAAAATAAAATCAATAAATAATAATGTCATAGACTTAAAGTCATACCTTTGAAGTCATAATGCATTGCAAGTGTTATTAGGGAATGTTGTGCTGTGTTTTCAAGCGCTTCAATGTGCTGCTCTGCAAGGTTTGGAGACAGCGGGTGTGTTCACGGAGATCAAGAGCAGCCGGCGCAAAACACAAGGCACCCAGGGGAGAGATACCATGGTAAATAGGTTACATATTTACCTATTTTTGTTTCGGCGAACGGTTTTGGTGAGCAATAATGCAGGAAAGCAGCGGGCGGGATGGCGAGCTTGTCCTGCTGCTCCAACAGAAGCTAGCTTAAGAGCCGGTACGATGCGGTCAATTGGTGAAGTTCGTCAGGAGTACTGCATAAAAAAAACGAGTGTGTTGTCGTGGCAGTTGGTGATCAAAGAAATAAAACAAAATAAAATCAATAAATAATAATGTCATAGACTTATAGTCATACCTTTGAAGTCATAATGCATTGCAAGTGTTATTAGGGAAAGTTGTGCTGTGTTTTCAAGCGCTTCAATGTGACAGCGGGTGCGTTCACGGAGATCAAGAGCAAACGGAGATCAAGAGCAGCCGCCGCAGGGGAGGGATACCATGGTAAATAGGTTACCTATTTACCATGGTATCTCTCCCCTGGGTGCGTTGTGTTTTGGTGAGCATTAATGCAGGAAAGCAGCGGGCGGGATGGCGAGCTTGTCCTGCTGCTCCAACACAAGCTAGCTTAAGAGCAGGTACCATGCGTGCAATGGGTGAAGTTCGTCAGGAGTACTGCATAAAAAAACGAGTGTGTTGTCGTGGCAGTTGGTGATCAAAGAAATAAAACAAAATAAAATCAATAAATAATAATGTCATAGACTTAAAGTCATACCTTTGAAGTCATAATGCATTGCAAGTGTTATTAGGGAATGTTGTGCTGTGTTTTCAAGCGCTTCAATGTGCTGCTCTGCAAGGTTTGGAGACAGCGGGTGCGTTCACGGAGATCAAGAGCAGCCGGCGCAAAACACAAGGCACCCAGGGGAGAGATACCATGGTAAATAGGTTACCTATTTACCTATTTTTGTTTCGGCGAACGGTTTTGGTGAGCAATAATGCAGGAAAGCAGCGGGCGGGATGGCGAGCTTGTCCTGCTGCTCCAACAGAAGCTAGCTTAAGAGCCGGTACGATGCGGTCAATTGGTGAAGTTCGTCAGGAGTACTGCATAAAAAAAACGAGTGTGTTGTCGTGGCAGTTGGTGATCAAAGAAATAAAACAAAATAAAATCAATAAATAATAATGTCATAGACTTAAAGTCATACCTTTGAAGTCATAATGCATTGCAAGTGTTATTAGGGAATGTTGTGCTGTGTTTTCAAGCGCTTCAATGTGCTGCTCTGCAAGGTTTGGAGACAGCGGGTGCGTTCACGGAGATCAAGAGGAGCCGGAGATCAAGAGCAGCCGCCGCAGGGGAGGGATACCATGGTAAATAGGTTACCTATTTACCATGGTATCTCTCCCCTGGGTGCGTTGTGTTTTGGTGAGCATTAATGCAGGAAAGCAGCGGGCGGGATGGCGAGCTTGTCCTGCTGCTCCAACACAAGCTAGCTTAAGAGCCGGTACGATGCGGGCAATGGGTGAAGTTCGTCAGGAGTACTGCATAAAAAAACGAGTGTGTTGTCGTGGCAGTTGGTGATCAAAGAAATAAAACAAAATAAAATCAATAAATAATAATGTCATAGACTTAAAGCCATACCTTTGAAGTCATAATGCATTGCAAGTGTTATTAGGGAATGTTGTGCTGTGTTTTCAAGCGCTTCAATGTGCTGCTCTGCAAGGTTTGGAGACAGCGGGTGCGTTCACGGAGATCAAGAGCAGCCGGCGCAAAACACAAGGCAACCAGGGGAGAGATACCATGGTAAATAGGTTACATATTTACCTATTTTTGTTTCGGCGAACGGTTTTGGTGAGCAATAATGCAGGAAAGCAGCGGGCGGGATGGCGAGCTTGTCCTGCTGCTCCAACAGAAGCTACCTTAAGAGCCGGTACGATGCGGTCAATTGGTGAAGT
This sequence comes from Acipenser ruthenus, assembly GCF_902713425.1. Classification (NCBI taxonomy): domain Eukaryota; kingdom Metazoa; phylum Chordata; class Actinopteri; order Acipenseriformes; family Acipenseridae; genus Acipenser; species Acipenser ruthenus. Next base: position 25,110 of record NW_026708735.1, read on the forward strand.
TCGTCAGGAGTACTGCATAAAAAAAACGAGTGTGTTGTCGTGGCAGTTGGTGATCAAAGAAATAAAACAAAATAAAATCAATAAATAATAATGTCATAGACTTAAAGTCATACCTTTGAAGTCATAATGCATTGCAAGTGTTATTAGGGAATGTTGTGCTGTGTTTTCAAGCGCTTCAATGTGCTGCTCTGCAAGGTTTGGAGACAGCGGGTGCGTTCACGGAGATCAAGAGCAGCCGGCGCAAAACACAAGGCACCCAGGGGAGAGATACCATGGTAAATAGGTTACATATTTACCTATTTTTGTTTCGGCGAACGGTTTTGGTGAGCAATAATGCAGGAAAGCAGCGGGCGGGATGGCGAGCTTGTCCTGCTGCTCCAACAGAAGCTAGCTTAAGAGCCGGTACGATGCGGTCAATTGGTGAAGTTCGTCAGGAGTACTGCATAAAAAAAACGAGTGTGTTGTCGTGGCAGTTGGTGATCAAAGAAATAAAACAAAATAAAATCAATAAATAATAATGTCATAGACTTAAAGTCATACCTTTGAAGTCATAATGCATTGCAAGTGTTATTAGGGAATGTTGTGCTGTGTTTTCAAGCGCTTCAATGTGCTGCTCTGCAAGGTTTGGAGACAGCGGGTGCGTTCACGGAGATCAAGAGCAAACGGAGATCAAGAGCAGCCGCCGCAGGGGAGGGATACCATGGTAAATAGGTTACCTATTTACCATGGTATCTCTCCCCTGGGTGCGTTGTGTTTTGGTGAGCATTAATGCAGGAAAGCAGCGGGCGGGATGGCGAGCTTGTCCTGCTGCTCCAACACAAGCTAGCTTAAGAACAGGTACCATGCGTGCAATGGGTGAAGTTCGTCAGGAGTACTGCATAAAAAAACGAGTGTGTTGTCGTGGCAGTTGGTGATCAAAGAAATAAAACAAAATAAAATCAATAAATAATAATGTCATAGACTTAAAGTCATACCTTTGAAGTCATAATGCATTGCAAGTGTTATTAGGGAATGTTGTGCTGTGTTTTCAAGCGCTTCAATGTGCTGCTCTGCAAGGTTTGGAGACAGCGGGTGCGTTCACGGAGATCAAGAGCAGCCGGCGCAAAACACAAGGCACCCAGGGGAGAGATACCATGGTAAATAGGTTACCTATTTACCTATTTTTGTTTCGGCGAACGGTTTTGGTGAGCAATAATGCAGGAAAGTAGCGGGCGGGATGGCGAGCTTGTCCTGCTGCTCCAACAGAAGCTAGCTTAAGAGCCGGTACGATGCGGTCAATTGGTGAAGTTCGTCAGGAGTACTGCATAAAAAAAACGAGTGTGTTGTCGTGGCAGTTGGTGATCAAAGAAATAAAACAAAATAAAATCAATAAATAATAATGTCATAGACTTAAAGTCATACCTTTGAAGTCATAATGCATTGCAAGTGTTATTAGGGAATGTTGTACTGTGTTTTCAAGCGCTTCAATGTGACAGCGGGTGCGTTCACGGAGATCAAGAGCAAACGGCGATCAAGAGCAGCCGCCGCAGGGGAGGGATACCTTGGTAAATAGGTTACCTATTTACCATGGTATCTCTCCCCTGGGTGCGTTGTGTTTTGGTGAGCATTAATGCAGGAAAGCAGCGGGCGGGATGGCGAGCTTGTCCTGCTGCTCCAACACAAGCTAGCTTAAGAGCCGGTACGATGCGTGCAATGGGTGAAGTTCGTCAGGAGTACTGCATAAAAAAACGAGTGTGTTGTCGTGGCAGTTGGTGATCAAAGAAATAAAACAAAATATAATCAATAAATAATAATGTCATAGACTTAAAGTCATACCTTTGAAGTCATAATGCATTGCAAGTGTTATTAGGGAATGTTGTGCTGTGTTTTCAAGCGCTTCAATGTGCTGCTCTGCAAGGTTTGGAGACAGCGGGTGCGTTCACGGAGATCAAGAGCAAACAGAGATCAAGAGCAGCCGCCGCAGGGGAGGGATACCATGGTAAATAGGTTACCTATTTACCATGGTATCTCTCCCCTGGGTGCGTTGTGTTTTGGTGAGCATTAATGCAGGAAAGCAGCGGGCGGGATGGCGAGCTTGTCCTGCTGCTCCAACACAAGCTAGCTTAAGAGCAGGTACCATGCGTGCAATGGGTGAAGTTCGTCAGGAGTACTGCATAAAAAAACGAGTGTGTTGTCGTGGCAGTTGGTGATCAAAGAAATAAAACAAAATAAAATCAATAAATAATAATGTCATAGACTTAAAGTCATACCTTTGAAGTCATAATGCATTGCAAGTGTTATTAGGGAATGTTGTGCTGTGTTTTCAAGCGCTTCAATGTGCTGCTCTGCAAGGTTTGGAGACAGCGGGTGTGTTCACGGAGATCAAGAGCAGCCGGCGCAAAACACAAGGCACCCAGGGGAGAGATACCATGGTAAATAGGTTACATATTTACCTATTTTTGTTTCGGCGAACGGTTTTGCTGAGCAATAATGCAGGAAAGCAGCGGGCGGGATGGCGAGCTTGTCCTGCTGCTCCAACAGAAGCTAGCTTAAGAGCCGGTACGATGCGGTCAATTGGTGAAGTTCGTCAGGAGTACTGCATAAAAAAAACGAGTGTGTTGTCGTGGCAGTTGGTGATCAAAGAAATAAAACAAAATAAAATCAATAAATAATAATGTCATAGACTTATAGTCATACCTTTGAAGTCATAATGCATTGCAAGTGTTATTAGGGAAAGTTGTGCTGTGTTTTCAAGCGCTTCAATGTGACAGCGGGTGCGTTCACGGAGATCAAGAGCAAACGGAGATCAAGAGCAGCCGCCGCAGGGGAGGGATACCATGGTAAATAGGTTACCTATTTACCATGGTATCTCTCCCCTGGGTGCGTTGTGTTTTGGTGAGCATTAATGCAGGAAAGCAGCGGGCGGGATGGCGAGCTTGTCCTGCTGCTCCAACACAAGCTAGCTTAAGACTAAGAGCCGGTACGATGCGGGCAATGGGTGAAGTTCGTCAGGAGTACTGCATAAAAAAACGAGTGTGTTGTCGTGGCAGTTGGTGATCAAAGATATAAAACAAAATAAAATCAATAAATAATAATGTCATAGACTTAAAGCCATACCTTTGAAGTCATAATGCATTGCAAGTGTTATTAGGGAATGTTGTGCTGTGTTTTCAAGCGCTTCAATGTGACAGCGGGTGCGTTCACGGAGATCAAGAGCAAACGGCGATCAAGAGCAGCCGCCGCAGGGGAGGGATACCATGGTAAATAGGTTACCTATTTACCATGGTATCTCTCCCCTGGGTGCGTTGTGTTTTGGTGAGCATTAATGCAGGAAAGCAGCGGGCGGGATGGCGAGCTTGTCCTGCTGCTCCAACACAAGCTAGCTTAAGAGCCGGTACGATGCGTGCAATGGGTGATGTTCGTCAGGAGTACTGCATAAAAAAACGAGTGTGTTGTCGTGGCAGTTGGTGATCAAAGAAATAAAACAAAATAAAATCAATAAATAATAATGTCATAGACTTAAAGTCATACCTTTGAAGTCATAATGCATTGCAAGTGTTATTAGGGAATGTTGTGCTGTGTTTTCAAGCGCTTCAATGTGCTGCTCTGCAAGGTTTGGAGACAGCGGGTGCGTTCACGGAGATCAAGAGCAGCCGGAGATCAAGAGCAGCCGCCGCAGGGGAGGGATACCATGGTAAATAGGTTACCTATTTACCATGGTATCTCTCCCCTGGGTGCGTTGTGTTTTGGTGAGCATTAATGCAGGAAAGCAGCGGGCGGGATGGCGAGCTTGTCCTGCTGCTCCAACACAAGCTAGCTTAAGAGCCGGTACGATGCGGGCAATGGGTGAAGTTCGTCAGGAGTACTGCATAAAAAAACGAGTGTGTTGTCGTGGCAGTTGGTGATCAAAGAAATAAAACAAAATAAAATCAATAAATAATAATGTCATAGACTTAAAGCCATACCTTTGAAGTCATAATGCATTGCAAGTGTTATTAGGGAATGTTGTGCTGTGTTTTCAAGCGCTTCAATGTGCTGCTCTGCAAGGTTTGGAGACAGCGGGTGCGTTCACGGAGATCAAGAGCAGCCGGCGCAAAACACAAGGCAACCAGGGGAGAGATACCATGGTAAATAGGTTACATATTTACCTATTTTTGTTTCGGCGAACGGTTTTGGTGAGCAATAATGCAGGAAAGCAGCGGGCGGGATGGCGAGCTTGTCCTGCTGCTCCAACAGAAGCTACCTTAAGAGCCGGTACGATGCGGTCAATTGGTGAAGTTCGTCAGGAGTACTGCATAAAAAAACGAGTGTGTTGTCGTGGCAGTTGGTGATCAAAGAAATAAAACAAAATAAAATCAATAAATAATAATGTCATAGACTTAAAGTCATACCTTTGAAGTCATAATGCATTGCAAGTGTTATTAGGGAATGTTGTGCTGTGTTTTCAAGCGCTTCAATGTGCTGCTCTGCAAGGTTTGGAGACAGCGGGTGCGTTCACGGAGATCAAGAGCAGCCGGAGATCAAGAGCAGCCGCCGCAGGGGAGGGATACCATGGTAAATAGGTTACCTATTTACCATGGTATCTCTCCCCTGGGTGCGTTGTGTTTTGGTGAGCATTAATGCAGGAAAGCAGCGGGCGGGATGGCGAGCTTGTCCTGCTGCTCCAACACAAGCTAGCTTAAGTCTAAGAGCTGGTACGATGCGGGCAATGGGTGAAGTTCGTCAGGAGTACTGCATAAAAAAACGAGTGTGTTGTCGTGGCAGTTGGTGATCAAAGATATAAAACAAAATAAAATCAATAAATAATAATGTCATAGACTTAAAGCCATACCTTTGAAGTCATAATGCATTGCAAGTGTTATTAGGGAATGTTGTGCTGTGTTTTCAAGCGCTTCAATGTGACAGCGGGTGCGTTCACGGAGATCAAGAGCAAACGGCGATCAAGAGCAGCCGCCGCAGGGGAGGGATACCATGGTAAATAGGTTACCTATTTACCATGGTATCTCTCCCCTGGGTGCGTTGTGTTTTGGTGAGCATTAATGCAGGAAAGCAGCGGGCGGGATGGCGAGCTTGTCCTGCTGCTCCAACACAAGCTAGCTTAAGAGCCGGTACGATGCGTGCAATGGGTGATGTTCGTCAGGAGTACTGCATAAAAAAACGAGTGTGTTGTCGTGGCAGTTGGTGATCAAAGAAATAAAACAAAATATAATCAATAAATAATAATGTCATAGACTTAAAGTCATACCTTTGAAGTCATAATGCATTGCAAGTGTTATTAGGGAATGTTGTGCTGTGTTTTCAAGCGCTTCAATGTGCTGCTCTGCAAGGTTTGGAGACAGCGGGTGCGTTCACGGAGATCAAGAGCAGCCGGCGCAAAACACAAGGCACCCAGGGGAGAGATACCATGGTAAATAGGTTACATATTTACCTATTTTTGTTTCGGCGAACGGTTTTGGTGAGCAATAATGCAGGAAAGCAGCGGGCGGGATGGCGAGCTTGTCCTGCTGCTCCAACAGAAGCTACCTTAAGAGCCGGTACGATGCGGTCAATTGGTGAAGTTCGTCAGGAGTACTGCATAAAAAAAACGAGTGTGTTGTCGTGGCAGTTGGTGATCAAAGAAATAAAACAAAATAAAATCAATAAATAATAATGTCATAGACTTAAAGTCATACCTTTGAAGTCATAATGCATTGCAAGTGTTATTAGGGAATGTTGTGCTGTGTTTTCAAGCGCTTCAATGTGCTGCTCTGCAAGGTTTGGAGACAGCGGGTGCGTTCACGGAGATCAAGAGCAAACGGAGATCAAGAGCAGCCGCCGCAGGGGAGGGATACCATGGTAAATAGGTTAAATATTTACCATGGTATCTCTCCCCTGGGTGCGTTGTGTTTTGGTGAGCATTAATGCAGGAAAGCAGCGGGCGGGATGGCGAGCTTGTCCTGCTGCTCCAACACAAGCTAGCTTAAGAGCAGGTACCATGCGTGCAATGGGTGAAGTTCGTCAGGAGTACTGCATAAAAAAACGAGTGTGTTGTCGTGGCAGTTGGTGATCAAAGAAATAAAACAAAATAAAATCAATAAATAATAATGTCATAGACTTAAAGTCATACCTTTGAAGTCATAATGCATTGCAAGTGTTATTAGGGAATGTTGTGCTGTGTTTTCAAGCGCTTCAATGTGCTGCTCTGCAAGGTTTGGAGACAGCGGGTGCGTTCACGGAGATCAAGAGCAGCCGGCGCAAAACACAAGGCACCCAGGGGAGAGATACCATGGTAAATAGGTTACATATTTACCTATTTTTGTTTCGGCGAACGGTTTTGGAGAGCAATAATGCAGGAAAGCAGCGGGCGGGATGGCGAGCTTGTCCTGCTGCTCCAACAGAAGCTAGCTTAAGAGCCGGTACGATGCGGTCAATTGGTGAAGTTCGTCAGGAGTACTGCATAAAAAAAACCGAGTGTGTTGTCGTGGCAGTTGGTGATCAAAGAAATAAAACAAAATAAAATCAATAAATAATAATGTCATAGACTTAAAGTCATACCTTTGAAGTCATAATGCATTGCAAGTGTTATTAGGGAATGTTGTGCTGTGTTTTCAAGCGCTTCAATGTGCTGCTCTGCAAGGTTTGGAGACAGCGGGTGCGTTCACGGAGATCAAGAGCAGCCGGAGATCAAGAGCAGCCGCCGCAGGGGAGGGATACCATGGTAAATAGGTTACCTATTTACCATGGTATCTCTCCCCTGAGTGCGTTGTGTTTTGGTGAGCATTAATGCAGGAAAGCAGCGGGCGGGATGGCGAGCTTGTCCTGCTGCTCCAACACAAGCTAGCTTAAGAGCCGGTACGATGCGGGCAATGGGTGAAGTTCGTCAGGAGTACTGCATAAAAAAACGAGTGTGTTGTCGTGGCAGTTGGTGATCAAAGAAATAAAACAAAATAAAATCAATAAATAATAATGTCATAGACTTAAAGCCATACCTTTGAAGTCATAATGCATTGCAAGTGTTATTAGGGAATGTTGTGCTGTGTTTTCAAGCGCTTCAATGTGCTTCTCTGCAAGGTTTGGAGACAGCGGGTGCGTTCACGGAGATCAAGAGCAGCCGGCGCAAAACACAAGGCACCCAGGGGAGAGATACCATGGTAAATAGGTTACATATTTACCTATTTTTGTTTCGGCGAACGGTTTTGGTGAGCAATAATGCAGGAAAGCAGCGGGCGGGATGGCGAGCTTGTCCTGCTGCTCCAACAGAAGCTACCTTAAGAGCCGGTACGATGCGGTCAATTGGTGAAGTTCGTCAGGAGTACTGCATAAAAAAAACGAGTGTGTTGTCGTGGCAGTTGGTGATCAAAGAAATAAAACAAAATAAAATCAATAAATAATAATGTCATAGACTTAAAGTCATACCTTTGAAGTCATAATGCATTGCAAGTGTTATTAGGGAATGTTGTGCTGTGTTTTCAAGCGCTTCAATGTGCTGCTCTGCAAGGTTTGGAGACAGCGGGTGCGTTCACGGAGATCAAGAGCAGCCGGAGATCAAGAGCAGCCGCCGCAGGGGAGGGATACCATGGTAAATAGGTTACCTATTTACCATGGTATCTCTCCCCTGGTTGCGTTGTGTTTTGGTGAGCATTAATGCAGGAAAGAAGCGGGCGGGATGGCGAGCTTGTCCTGCTGCTCCAACACAAGCTAGCTTAAGAGCCGGTACGATGCGGGCAATGGGTGAAGTTCGTCAGGAGTACTGCATAAGAAAACGAGTGTGTTGTCGTGGCAGTTGGTGATCAAAGAAATAAAACAAAATAAAATCAATAAATAATCATGTCATAGACTTAAAGCCATACCTTTGAAGTCATAATGCATTGCAAGTGTTATTAGGGAATGTTGTGCTGTGTTTTCAAGCGCTTCAATGTGCTGCTCTGCAAGGTTTGGAGACAGCGGGTGCGTTCACGGAGATCAAGAGCAGCCGGCGCAAAACACAAGGCACCCAGGGGAGAGATACCATGGTAAATAGGTTACATATTTACCTATTTTTGTTTCGGCGAACGGTTTTGGTGAGCAATAATGCAGGAAAGCAGCGGGCGGGATGGCGAGCTTGTCCTGCTGCTCCAACAGAAGCTACCTTAAGAGCCGGTACGATGCGGTCAATTGGTGAAGTTCGTCAGGAGTACTGCATACAAAAACGAGTGTGTTGTCGTGGCAGTTGGTGATCAAAGAAATAAAACAAAATAAAATCAATAAATAATAATGTCATAGACTTAAAGTCATACCTTTGAAGTCATAATGCATTGCAAGTGTTATTAGGGAATGTTGTGCTGTGTTTTCAAGCGCTTCAATGTGCTGCTCTGCAAGGTTTGGAGACAGCGGGTGCGTTCACGGAGATCAAGAGCAGCCGGCGCAAAACACAAGGCACCCAGGGGAGAGATACCATGGTAAATAGGTTGCCTATTTACCTATTTTTGTTTCGGCGAACGGTTTTGGTGAGCAGTAATGCAAGAAAGCAGCGGGCGGGATGGCGAGCTTGTCCTGCTGCTCCAACATAAGCTAGCTTAAGAGCCGGTACGATGCGGTCAATTGGTGAAGTTCGTCAGGAGTACTGCATAAAAAAACGAGTGTGTTGTCGTGGCAGTTGGTGATCAAAGAAATAAAACAAAATAAAATCAATAAATAATAATGTCATAGACTTAAAGTCATACCTTTGAAGTCATAATGCATTGCAAGTGTTATTAGGGAATGTTGTGCTGTGTTTTCAAGCGCTTCAATGTGCTGCTCTGCAAGGTTTGGAGACAGCGGGTGCGTTCACGGAGATCAAGAGCAGCCGGCGCAAAACACAAGGCACCCAGGGGAGAGATACCATGGTAAATAGGTTACATATTTACCTATTTTTGTTTCGGCGAACGGTTTTGGTGAGCAATAATGCAGGAAAGCAGCGGGCGGGATAGCGAGCTTGTCCTGCTGCTCCAACAGAAGCTAGCTTAAGAGCCGGTACGATGCGGTCAATTGGTGAAGTTCGTCAGGAGTACTGCATAAAAAAAACGAGTGTGTTGTCGTGGCAGTTGGTGATCAAAGAAATAAAACAAAATAAAATCAATAAATAATAATGTCATAGACTTAAAGTCATACCTTTGAAGTCATAATGCATTGCAAGTGTTATTAGGGAATGTTGTGCTGTGTTTTCAAGCGCTTCAATGTGCTGCTCTGCAAGGTTTGGAGACAGCGGGTGCGTTCACGGAGATCAAGAGCAAACGGAGATCAAGAGCAGCCGCCGCAGGGGAGGGATACCATGGTAAATAGGTTACCTATTTACCATGGTATCTCTCCCCTGGGTGCGTTGTGTTTTGGTGAGCATTAATGCAGGAAAGCAGCGGGCGGGATGGCGAGCTTGTCCTGCTGCTCCAACACAAGCTAGCTTAAGAGCAGGTACCATGCGTGCAATGGGTGAAGTTCGTCAGGAGTACTGCATAAAAAAACGAGTGTGTTGTCGTGGCAGTTGGTGATCAAAGAAATAAAACAAAATAAAATCAATAAATAATAATGTCATAGACTTAAAGTCATACCTTTGAAGTCATAATGCATTGCAAGTGTTATTAGGGAATGTTGTGCTGTGTTTTCAAGCGCTTCAATGTGCTGCTCTGCAAGGTTTGGAGACAGCGGGTGCGTTCACGGAGATCAAGAGCAGCCGGCGCAAAACACAAGGCACCCAGGGGAGAGATACCATGGTAAATAGGTTACCTATTTACCTATTTTTGTTTCGGCGAACGGTTTTGGTGAGCAATAATGCAGGAAAGTAGCGGGCGGGATGGCGAGCTTGTCCTGCTGCTCCAACAGAAGCTAGCTTAAGAGCCGGTACGATGCGGTCAATTGGTGAAGTTCGTCAGGAGTACTGCATAAAAAAAACGAGTGTGTTGTCGTGGCAGTTGGTGATCAAAGAAATAAAACAAAATAAAATCAATAAATAATAATGTCATAGACTTAAAGTCATACCTTTGAAGTCATAATGCATTGCAAGTGTTATTAGGGAATGTTGTACTGTGTTTTCAAGCGCTTCAATGTGACAGCGGGTGCGTTCACGGAGATCCAGAGCAGCCAGAGATCAAGAGCAGCCGCCGCAGGGGAGGGATACCATGGTAAATAGGTTACCTATTTACCATGGTATCTCTCCCCTGGGTGCGTTGTGTTTTGGTGAGCATTAATGCAGGAAAGCAGCGGGCGGGATGGCGAGCTTGTCCTGCTGCTCCAACACAAGCTAGCTTAAGAGCAGGTACCATGCGTGCAATGGGTGAAGTTCGTCAGGAGTACTGCATAAAAAAACGAGTGTGTTGTCGTGGCAGTTGGTGATCAAAGAAATAAAACAAAATAAAATCAATAAATAATAATGTCATAGACTTAAAGTCATACCTTTGAAGTCATAATGCATTGCAAGTGTTATTAGGGAATGTTGTGCTGTGTTTTCAAGCGCTTCAATGTGCTGCTCTGCAAGGTTTGGAGACAGCGGGTGCGTTCACGGAGATCAAGAGCAAACAGAGATCAAGAGCAGCCGCCGCAGGGGAGGGATACCATGGTAAATAGGTTACCTATTTACCATGGTATCTCTCCCCTGGGTGCGTTGTGTTTTGGTGAGCATTAATGCAGGAAAGCAGCGGGCGGGATGGCGAGCTTGTCCTGCTGCTCCAACACAAGCTAGCTTAAGAGCAGGTACCATGCGTGCAATGGGTGAAGTTCGTCAGGAGTACTGCATAAAAAAACGAGTGTGTTGTCGTGGCAGTTGGTGATCAAAGAAATAAAACAAAATAAAATCAATAAATAATAATGTCATAGACTTAAAGTCATACCTTTGAAGTCATAATGCATTGCAAGTGTTATTAGGGAATGTTGTGCTGTGTTTTCAAGCGCTTCAATGTGCTGCTCTGCAAGGTTTGGAGACAGCGGGTGTGTTCACGGAGATCAAGAGCAGCCGGCGCAAAACACAAGGCACCCAGGGGAGAGATACCATGGTAAATAGGTTACATATTTACCTATTTTTGTTTCGGCGAACGGTTTTGCTGAGCAATAATGCAGGAAAGCAGCGGGCGGGATGGCGAGCTTGTCCTGCTGCTCCAACAGAAGCTAGCTTAAGAGCCGGTACGATGCGGTCAATTGGTGAAGTTCGTCAGGAGTACTGCATAAAAAAAACGAGTGTGTTGTCGTGGCAGTTGGTGATCAAAGAAATAAAACAAAATAAAATCAATAAATAATAATGTCATAGACTTATAGTCATACCTTTGAAGTCATAATGCATTGCAAGTGTTATTAGGGAAAGTTGTGCTGTGTTTTCAAGCGCTTCAATGTGACAGCGGGTGCGTTCACGGAGATCAAGAGCAAACGGAGATCAAGAGCAGCCGCCGCAGGGGAGGGATACCATGGTAAATAGGTTACCTATTTACCATGGTATCTCTCCCCTGGGTGCGTTGTGTTTTGGTGAGCATTAATGCAGGAAAGCAGCGGGCGGGATGGCGAGCTTGTCCTGCTGCTCCAACACAAGCTAGCTTAAGACTAAGAGCCGGTACGATGCGGGCAATGGGTGAAGTTCGTCAGGAGTACTGCATAAAAAAACGAGTGTGTTGTCGTGGCAGTTGGTGATCAAAGATATAAAACAAAATAAAATCAATAAATAATAATGTCATAGACTTAAAGCCATACCTTTGAAGTCATAATGCATTGCAAGTGTTATTAGGGAATGTTGTGCTGTGTTTTCAAGCGCTTCAATGTGACAGCGGGTGCGTTCACGGAGATCAAGAGCAAACGGCGATCAAGAGCAGCCGCCGCAGGGGAGGGATACCATGGTAAATAGGTTACCTATTTACCATGGTATCTCTCCCCTGGGTGCGTTGTGTTTTGGTGAGCATTAATGCAGGAAAGCAGCGGGCGGGATGGCGAGCTTGTCCTGCTGCTCCAACACAAGCTAGCTTAAGAGCCGGTACGATGCGTGCAATGGGTGATGTTCGTCAGGAGTACTGCATAAAAAAACGAGTGTGTTGTCGTGGCAGTTGGTGATCAAAGAAATAAAACAAAATAAAATCAATAAATAATAATGTCATAGACTTAAAGTCATACCTTTGAAGTCATAATGCATTGCAAGTGTTATTAGGGAATGTTGTGCTGTGTTTTCAAGCGCTTCAATGTGCTGCTCTGCAAGGTTTGGAGACAGCGGGTGCGTTCACGGAGATCAAGAGCAGCCGGAGATCAAGAGCAGCCGCCGCAGGGGAGGGATACCATGGTAAATAGGTTACCTATTTACCATGGTAATCTCTCCCCTGGGTGCGTTGTGTTTTGGTGAGCATTAATGCAGGAAAGCAGCGGGCGGGATGGCGAGCTTGTCCTGCTGCTCCAACACAAGCTAGCTTAAGAGCCGGTACGATGCGGGCAATGGGTGAAGTTCGTCAGGAGTACTGCATAAAAAAACGAGTGTGTTGTCGTGGCAGTTGGTGATCAAAGAAATAAAACAAAATAAAATCAATAAATAATAATGTCATAGACTTAAAGCCATACCTTTGAAGTCATAATGCATTGCAAGTGTTATTAGGGAATGTTGTGCTGTGTTTTCAAGCGCTTCAATGTGCTGCTCTGCAAGGTTTGGAGACAGCGGGTGCGTTCACGGAGATCAAGAGCAGCCGGCGCAAAAC
>NW_026708736.1:0-37698 GCF_902713425.1 Acipenser ruthenus
AGTTGAACGCGTATAAAAGTGAGACAGACACTGTTAGCAGATATAAGTGGCTAGGCTTGCAGTCAAGTGTACTCAATTTTTTTTTCCTTTTTTTTAAGGACCATATGCAATAAAAACATTCATGATTAAAACATGCAATGCATCGCACCCAAGTTAGCTACAGCTAATTTACATTGGTAGTCCCACAAACTAACAACTACAAATACAATAATAATAATAAAACAACAATAAAATTCAATTAAAAATACTAAAATAAAAATACAATTAGAAATAACACTAAACAACAATAAAATACAATAGGTTCAATCCAGCATATAGGTAAAATGTGAGCTGGTTTTGTATTGATAATGTAATATTATTTATACTACTGGCATTGGCTACATGGTTCAAAAACTAAAACAAAGTCTCTGTACTACTGAATTGTGCACTGAAGCCCAGACGCCGAGTGCAGTACAATGCTATTAATCTGGCTTCTTATGCAAAAAAAGTTTAACTGATAAAATATCTTAAATTGGCAAAGGGCACGTTTAATGCATAATCAGGGTGCAGAAAATCAAAGTCTTACTGTAAATAAGGCTGCTATTTAAAATGTGTGGTTTTTTTACGCTGGTACTTAGATTCTTAAAATACTTTGGCTCCCATTTCCAATGAAGCTCATTTGAAACTGCCCTATAAAGTGGTCTGATTGCCAGCTCTGCTACCTTGAGGTAGTTAATTGTAACTGCACACTTAGCCCAACGTAAACGTCAATGCCCTCCTACTGCAGAAATGCCAGACTGAAATGTAAAAGCAATGTTAAATGGAAATGGAAAAAAGGAATGTGGAAATGTAAAAAGCTATGCCGTTCCATTCGGCATATTTTACATTTTGGGTCATTTTTAAGACCTCTCTTAGTCTTGATTTTTTTTTTTTTTTTTTTTACTTAAACACACTTTAGCGGCAAAATATCAATAAAAAACAATACCTTGCTATCAACAGTAAACAGCTTGAAAAACTCACAAACACAATGTAAAAATATTAGGCTGCCAAGCGAGTAAAAAAAAAAACTGCGATTAAAATGTTTAATCTTAGTTAATCTTGGTTTAATCGCAAATTTAATTGATACAATTACTGCTGTACCGTATACAATTTCTGAGGCTTGTAAAATGGTGGATAATGGAGCGATGTGATCAGATGCTGAAATCAAGGCATATTAATATGTGAAGTGATGAAATTGGTCAAGGATACTTCAGAGTTCAAAACAAAACACACACATTATGATAAAATGTACCTTGTGTTTTTAAGAAACAAAGCCAGAACGTTCATGTTAAGAAGCGCTATATCTTCCGTGGAAGACCATATTTGCCGGGTTGTAAACATAAAATACAGTGCTGGGATAATTAAGCCCGACTATACATGAAATGGTACTTTAGTGTGGACACTTTGAGCTGGATTAATTAAAATGTTTTTAAGTACGATTCTCGAGGTTATGTAGTGTGGACAAGGCCTAAAAATAACCGCAGGATCTACAGTAAGTGAAGTTTTATGAAAGTGGTGATTTACAAGCATAAACGTGCACAATGGTGCAGTGTAGTCTGGGTTTGTTTGCTGGCTGTTTAGCTACAGCTCCCCGAGTTTAGCCTTCTATAAATTACAAACGTGACAGTTTAATAAAGAGACAAAACAAAACACAAAAACTCACGGTTTCTTTTTACAACACAGTAAGGAGGCTGTGTGGTCCAGTGGTTAAAGAAAAGGGCTTGTAACCAGGAGATCCCCGGTTCAAATCCCACCTCAGCCACTGACTCATTGTGTGACCCTGAGCAAGTCACTTAATCTCCTTGTGCTCCGTCTTTCGGGTGAGACGTGATTGTAAGTGACTCTGCAGCTGATGCATAGTTCACACACCCTAGTTTCTTAAAAGTCGCCTTGGATAAAGGCGTCTGCTAAATAAACAATAATAATAAATAATAACAGTAATCCTTTACGGGTCCTTTCATAACCATAACCAAGGAACAGATTGCTTTGCCACATCCCCTGATATACCCTCAGTCACACCCCCTTCGGTAGCGAGTGCAATCACATATCCTCCAATCCATGACTGACACATCGCCTACCGCATTAAGGCGATGACTTCTGGTATTGTGACCCTTTCTGGATGGCCAACTTCCAACTGACCCTGGAATGAACTGCCAAACCATCCAGTCTGGGGCACACTGTTCCTGTTATACCATGCCCTCACAGGTCGGGAGGGAATTGTTGACTAGGATTCATTCGCTTTCTGTCACAGGCCCATATTCTTTAAAATAAATAAGTTAAAATGATTAAGATAGTGAATACAGGTTTACAATAAACTGATATATCAGTACTGTAAATAACAGGTCTCAACAACAGATGCTTTCTCTGTATTTTCCTCTGTGTTCTATATTCCCGGTACACTTTTAGATTTAGTTTATAAAATGTAATTCGAATTAACTTAAAAACAAATGTGTTATTCAATTCATGGGGTTTAGGCTATATTCTCCACATATATAGCTATAGCCTACACCTCATGAAGATTAAAGCATTGCAAGATTGCATAAATGTGTGAGCAGTAGCAAGCAATATGTATTTTAGTGTCAAAAAATATTTTTAAAAAAACACATCAAGTTAAATTACTGAAACTTGTGTTATACATGAATAACAGTAATACAAACAATTCAATGACACCAAAGACACTTAGGGTACTGCATTGAATAATTAAAATAGATAACAGAATACTACTAAACTGATATGTGGTAATGCTAAGTGGATATTGCATATTGTTTTGTAGGTTTAGTGGAGTTAGTAATATGAATCTGAAATCACAGTCAAGTACAAAAGGCCATGTTTCTATTTTCAAACACGAATCTGCATGGGAGAGGTAAAGAGGTAAATGTTTTAGAGAGGGGTTTTAGAGAGGGTTGTTGCATTTCAAGTACAACGTTTTTTAACTCTTAATGGTGTATATGCAAAATTTCAGTCTGGATTTCGTGCTGCACATAGTACAGACAGCCCTTGTCAAAGTTCTAAATGACCTACTGATAAGCTCTGACTTGGGCTTTCCATCAGTTCTAATTCTTCTTGAGCTAAGTGCTGCTTTTGACACCGTAGACCACTCCATCTTATTAAATCAGCTCAAATACTTAGTGGGACTGTCTGGCCTTGTCTTATCCTGGTTTCAATCTTACCTATCTTATAGGTATCAATTTGTCTCTATTGGGGAGGAAAAATCAGCATTGACCAAAGATTGCGGTGTTCCACAAGGTTCTATTCTGGGTCCATTGCTATTTTCATTATATATGTTACCACAGGGTGATATCTTTAGGAAACATGGTGTGAACTTCCACTGCTATGCAGATGACACCCAGCTGTATTAGTCTTTAAAACCTGGTGATACTTCTGTCAGGGTGTTATTTGCTGCTTGCCTTGCTGATATCAAGTGCTGGATGTCTCAAAACTTCCGAATGTTGAATTCGGATAAAACAGAGGTTATGTTTGTAGGCTCCCATAACCAACAAAAAAAATGTAGGATTGCATGAGTTTGACCCTAGCATTCTTTTATCAAATCCTAAAACTGAAATAAAAAATTTGAGGGTTATCTTTGATCCTGATTTATCATTTGAGTCTCATTTTAGGGAAGTTTCTAAAGTATCCTTCTATCACTTGAGAAACACAGCCAAACTGAGACCTATTATCTATTTATCTGACGCCAAGAGACTAACACATGCCTAACACATGCCTTTGTTTATTCAAGAATTGATTACTGTAATGCACTCCTCTCTGGCATCCCAAAACGTGCGGTGTCCCGCCTACAGCTTGTTCAGAATACCGCTGTTAGAATTTTGACTAAAACTAAAAAAAAATGAACATGTCACCCCTGTTTTAGCCTCCTTGCACTGGCTCCCTGTACAATATATAATTGATTTTAAAATCGTATTATTGACCTATAAAGCCTTGAATGGAGCAGCACCTAGCTATTTGCAGGCGCCACTAACCGAGTAACTCCCAGATCGCACTCTTAGATCACAGGAAGCGGGGCTGCTCATTGTTCCCAGTCAATAAAATCAATACGGGAGGTAGGGCTTTTTCTTTTAGAGCCCCTACCTCCATGTGTTAGGGAAGCTGGGTCTGTGGGTAAGTCTAAACTTAAAACACATTTTTATAAAATTGAATTTTTATCTTAGTGGTTTTAATGCAACATAATTGCTAGCTTTTAATGGTTTTTTAAAATTATTATTATTTGTATATTTTGTATTTTGTTGTATTTTTATGTATTTATGTACAGTGCCTTGTGATACTTCGGTATGAAAGCCGCTACATAAATTAAATAAATGAAATAAATAAATAAATAAATAAAATATTTAGTTGCTTAAACAGTAGGTTATCCAAGATACCATTATAGCACATCCTCTCCCCCTCTCATTCTCCCCTTGCCTATTCAAGAGTATTTTGGATACAAAACACTTAGTGCACAATGTAGAAACTGGCATTTCAAATTATTACTAAAAGAAACCAGGAATTTTAGGTGTTCACTTTTTCTTCTTCTTTTTTTGTGTTGTATACTGCAAATATTGTAGTTTGAATTTTAATCAGAATGTACATGCATTCATTTAATTGTAAGCTAAATAATGGGGAAACAATTTTGGTGTTTTATATGAAATAATGATGGCCAAAGAAGACCTATGACATAAGCTTTGGTTGATACTATCTATTTGTCTTGGAGGCAATCTATGTCCCACTGTCAAGAACATAGTGCAATATCATCTTGCTGACTAATTGCTGTAGGATGCTTAATGACCTGAGCTCATTTGTTTCCTGTGAAACGAGACACTGATTGCCAACTCTTTCACTAAGATGGTTTATATAAGCACTTGGCTTGAAGGATACAAATTGGTCCAAACATTATTGTTAAGAATCTTTTTTTGAGTATCCCAAGAACAGTAAGATTTGTGTAATGCTTCCAGAAATTAAGTTTCACCATTGATGTTATGAAAGTATTTCAAGATTAATGCATTACCTATGTGGAATGTATGAAGATGAATTATATAGAAAGACAATTCTAAATATGTTAAAATAACATTCTTGTTCCCACAGATCAAAAGTGAAAAATTAAACCTATACACAAAATAACAAAATTGAATTTGAAATAGGGTGTGCAGAGGACCCATTTCTCATACTAGTTTGAAATGGTAAATGCAATACATTTCTACTTGTTTGACTGATTGTGCAAGAAAACACACAACACTAATGTGTAGTTAGTAAAACAGGTATAGTTTATTTTAGTAACAGAATAAAAACAAGAGTAGCTAGCTCTGGTCTCAGTAGGATGGTGCTAAGCTTCAGATGCTGGGTTGCATCATCAATTATCCGCTGAAGGCACAAGACACGTGCAGCAGCGCAGCATTTCAAGTACAAACAATTTTCATATATGGTTACTAATAAGCAGTTTAGCTAATTTCTACATGTGTGGCTCTAAGAAATATGCTGTTATTAAGCAGATAATAAGCAGATAATACATGTGAGAAGAAGGAAAGGACGTGGCATGGCTCCAGCTTTTTTTGTCCTTGCACGATTAGTTTTTACAGATGTTATGGGATTCTGTCTCCACTTATCTTATGCCCTTGACAATAAGCCCAGAATAGACACTGTCCAAACTGCATTCACTTTTGACACACAAGAATACAAATTAGACAGACAGGAATATAAAATAACACTATTATGGGTTTTATATACTCTTTGTTGTGCAGTATAAGACAATGGTTCTTTAATAAAGATTATTTTACAATTGCATGTTGGACAAATTATGATAGGGAGCTGATTTATACATTTGTTTTACATAGAAAAATTATGTGAACCAAGTAACAACTAGTAGGCTATATACTAGTTAATAATATTGTTACTCAGAGGGGGAAAAAATATCTTTAACAGATACTCTTCCAATCCGAATACTTGGTACATACCATGTTTAAAGAAATATATTTGCCTTTTTACATAATACATACAGTACTATACTTAGGAGTAATAAGAGTGAAATATCCCTCAAATGGAGATAAGCAGTAGAATAGTTTTGTTTGAATGGTGTAATTGATGATAAGGTTTGTGTCCTTGATCATAGAATATAAGCATTAAAGCTTATTGTTATTGAACTATGGGCACCCAGCAATCCAATACCAGTGGATATTTAATAACAGTAAGCATATCATCAAAAGCTCCAGCAACTATGACATAATGCCTCTTATTTAAAACTGTTTTGTTACTGTGCAAACCTGATAGTTATTAGCACAACAGATGGCTCAACACCTGTCCTCATGCTTCCTTCTGTAGCTTAAATTTCAACAGTGTTATATGACTACATTCTTTAGATTTGAAGCAATGTGAATTATTTTCATGTGATGCTAACATCCATGCATTTTACACAGATCTGTATAAGATACCACACTTGTTAAAGTTCTGAAAAGTATATGCAGTATATACAGTCAACACCGCTTTATCGGTACGCCTCGGGAGATGTAACCACATTGTTCCTACAGTTGTGGACAAACTTTTATCCAATGCATTAAGTCAAGTACCCAACAGAACAGAGGACGGGCTGGGAAATCCGAGCCAAAACATGGGTCTGTGCAATAATTTACAATAATCTTGTGAAGGAAGCAGTTCCTGTGATTAATTGTTAATGACACAGAGAATGCTGTGATTTTAAAATATAGTAATTGTATTGAGGGACTGTGACAGAGAGAGAAGGAATCTGAGCTGCAAATCTCCCTCCCGACCAGAAAGGGCACTGTGTAAGGTTGATGATATGCTTTCCAATGGATGGGGCGATTCGATGGTAGTATTTTTTTAAATAAAACAAGAAGTTACTTAAAAAAAAAATCAAAATTAATAATATAATAAGCCTACATAATGTATTCCAGGAGCCTACTAAAATATATATTTTTTTCTAAATTAAGACGCGCTTCCCTCACTTCATCTGTGTTTACAACCTCTCCCTCGGTTTCATTCACTTCATTACATTTTCTTCCTCTGTTGAATCAGACTCGTCTAACCCCAGATGAATCAGTAACAGTGTCCTCCGAATCGCAATTTTGGACACAAAATAATCCTCAGTCAGATTCAGAGGATGCCACTGTCCACTTCCTGCAGCTTCAGATAAACGTAACTTTCCAAGATTTAAGCACATTGCTAGCAACTTCACTCTCCCGATTTTACATTCTAATTTAATGTGAAGTAACGTGATTATTTGAACTATAAATGAATACTTCACATTAAATAACAACTGTGTAAGTCACCCTGGGTAAGAGCGTCAGCTATGAAATAAAAATAATTATAGCTGCGTAGCTAGCTAATTGTATAACAATAACAATACATTGAAAGTATAAAAACTAGTGACCACGATTACAAGAATATTCTCATTTAACGTAGCCTAATCTCTGTAAATGACTATTAATAATAATACAAAAAAACTATCAAAATAAAAAGTATAAAAACTACCGCAAATAGAATTCCTCAATATTTTTCAACTTCAAGCCTCACTGAGTCTGTCGGAAGGATGAAAGTGTGATTGTCAGAAGGGTGTGCTTAACCAATCAGAGGCCGCCATTTGGGTCACATGGTAGCAACAAGCTTCAATTTGCCTTTGTAACGAGCTATTAAAAACGTCATCTGGTCGGCGGGTAATGTGAAATCTGACCTGCAGATGGTGTTGTGTTGAAAGAGCAGACTTTCAGCTTTCAGGAGATGTATAACGCAGTGGTACGCAGCTTTGAATGAACACCTGCTTCACTTTAAATTACGCATAATTAAAAGTGTCCGCACTGAAATGTGTATGTGTTCTAAAAACTCTTAAAAATAAAGATTGTAAAGCTGTTTAACATAAATAGCTGTTACCAAGTTATAGTTTAGACTTCAAACTATCAAAATAACACGAAAACCAAACATTGTTCAGGGACGCCATTTTTTCTATTTTCGCCTCTGTAGCAAAAGGAATGTTGGCGACATGCGACTGATTTTATGGGAGCAGGTTACATATACATTCGCAGGGAAAACATTGTGTCAAGACAAAGCAGTACTATTTGTACAGACATTAGTCTAGAGTTTAGTAAACCAGCTCCTGTCGCATCTGTATCTCACCACACTGTCACGCATACAACATTCACAACAAGCTATTATTATTATTATTATTATTATTATTATTATTATTATTATTATTATTATTAATATCAATAACAACTAAATTGCAGTTGATTGAATGTAGTATATCAAGTACATCCTATTAATAATCATAATTGTCTCTGGCATTTCCAAAAGAACAGTGTTTTTCCGACAAAAAATAATGATTTGACGTTGTTAGCACCAAATAAACCAAAATAACATGGAAAACAGCACATCCGCATCACGTAAAGCATTCTCAATGTTGAGCATGATGGAAAAAGTTTTTCCAGCGAAAACTCCCATTCTAGTAATCAGCAAGAGAGCCGAAAGCATTTCGAAAAATGCAATGTGAAACCAATAGAACTCTAGTCTGGATAAAGCTGCAAGTGAACCAAACAAACTAATTGGAATGCACTTTAAAAAGAAACTCAAGTTCGCTTGAATTTTTCTGCTGTGAAACAAACCGAAGCAAACTTGAAAAACGTTAGTTTGTTTGCAAGTGAACCACGATTGGAATCACTTGCAAGTGAACTAGGTGTGAAAATGCCCTTAAGCTCCCAGATGCGGATCTCCTGAGAAAGTAATCTTTCCTTGGGATGACCATTGATGAGCCAGCTGCCATAGCAGTGCAAATTAATTTGGCAGTTTTCTCACCAATAATTATGATTGACAAAGCTGGTGCAAGAAGCATAGTTTCTGTGCTAGTGGACACACTATATGGCCTTGGTATCAACCCTCACAAGGTTGTTAGCATGGTAACTGATGGTGCATCAACCATAACTGGCAAAAAGAATGGTGGTGGTGTGCAACTGAAATACAATTATGCACCACTCCTAGTGCAAATACATTGCTTGGCTTCCACTCCTCCAGCAATTTATGTCCATTTTTAGCTGAATTGCAACCAGTCTTGGAGGACTGAACTGAAAATGAGGGAGCCACATGAAATCATGTGGGTTAGCATATGCAACGCTGTAGAGGTATTTTACTGGTGCTATGCGTCTGTCGTTGTCACTTTCAAGAATCACAGCACCATGTCTGTAACAGCCAGTGGAATGTGCAAATACTTCAGGAAAGAAATAAAAAATATGCTATATTCACAGCCTACTATTCTGATGTAGGAGCTTAGGTGCATAAGCTGGCAGCTGCAAAAGGAAAACATAGTTTTCAGAAGGTAAGCCGCTTGTAAATTGCTCTTTAGCAAAATTGAAAATGATTCAGAATAACTGTGGAGGTCAGCATATAGAGAATATGAAAAGCCTGAATGAAGACTCTGTAAATGGAGATACAAGAATTAATGACAATCACCTTAAGGGAGTGGATGTACAACCCAAAAAAGATAAGACAACCAAGGAATTTGCAAATGTATTAGTGTACTATGATCTTTGGTAAGAGTCTACTTGTTAGGCTTACAAACGCATACTATAAATGGTCTGATTGTAACTCTTTGGAAGTTTCAAAGGCAAAACGTTAATTTCTGGGCATTAAAGAACAAGCTCAGCTGTGGAACTAGCACACAGAAATTAGCTTAAAATTACCAATGATTTTCTAGGGGGTAATGATTAAGTTGAACTTGTGTTGCTGATTTCAAGAGACCAGCTTTTGAGAGGGCTTATAATTGATGTACAAAGAGCATTAAATTGGCATTAATGACCATTTAATTGGAAAACAAGAAGCTCCATTTAAAGTGGGTGGTGAAGCCAATGTAATGGTTGATGGACAGTGTCCCTTTATTACAGACACTACTTGCATACAAATTACAAATTATATTTTATTCTGTTTTGCATTTGGAAGGTAAACAAGTGTTATAAAGCACATATGCATATGCACGGGGCAGCAGTGTGGAGTAGTGGTTAGGGCTCTGGACTCTTGACTGGAGGGTTGTGGGTTCAATCCCTGGTGGGGGACACTGCTGCTGTACCCTTGAGCAAGGTACTTTACCTAGATTGCTCAAGTAAAAACCCAACTGCATAAATGGGTAATTGTATGTAAAAAATAATGTGATATCTTGTAACAATTGTAAGTCACCCTGGATAAGGGTGTCTGCTAAGAAATATATAATAATAATTACATTATGTATAAATAATAATAGAAAGCATTTTAATAAATATCACCCACAGAATAACAATTATTTGGCTTTGTTGACATTTTAACCTTTTAAAGACCGGGATCATGTTCATATCATGTTCATATCAAGAAATCAGCAGATATAAACAGATACTATTTCATGAACTAAAGTTATCAGGTACATTTTTGTTACTTATTACTGATAATAATGGAAAGAACAACTATTATTTTATTTATAAATATTTATTTTGAGAAAATAATTGAGAGTAGTGTCCATTATTGCTTGAGAATAAACACGTAATATGTCATTGCAATCACTCAGGTAAAACAATATTTTATAATTTGCCCAAACATCAATATTTTTCAACAAAACTCGGGATATAGAATAACATTTTATACATATTTCTAAGCAGAATAAAAAATAAAAAAATATTTTGCGTTGAAAAAAAAGCAAAAAGTTTGTATGGTTTCTGAAGTACTTTATAATGTTCCCCAGAGTGTTCTAAAAATAAAAAAGACACAATTTCCAAGATGCTACTGTAAAACATGGATTTGTAGCGATTTATTATAGGAAGAGAGTCAAATACAGCCAAAAAATGCCTGGTCCCTGGGAGCATCCCACTGAAAAATGCTTGGTCCTGAAAGGGTTAAAGCTACATTCTATGCAAGGTCCATGCCTCAGAAAAAACAGTGGATGTCTGTAGCTGCATCACTATTGATTAGCAGCAAGTATATTAATTCTACATTTTGCATCAAGATGAGACCTTGGCTAACAGTGGTGTTTGAGCTATCTCCATAATGGGGACACTACTCATAGCCTTTGAGATGGGGACATAGTACATAGGTCCTTAAATCACTTTGCATAGGACTTTACCAAATGCTACACTGAAATATTGACCAGTTTGAAGAGCACTGTCTGGAAAACACCCTTTATTCTGTATCATTTTTTAACAGTATAAAAAAAAGTTCTTACTTGATATACCAGGGTGAAATGTTATTTGTATGAGTCGTCACTGAGCAAAACTGAGGCAGACACAGAGCATTGGGTGTTGACAGGCCGCACAGACGCACAGATTTAATTGGCACTAGGGTATCAGCAATGGCAGCCCTAGTGTCACATTTTAATAAAGAAAACAAACAAAACAAAGCTCAAAAATAAAAGTTTGCCTCACTAAATAGACATCCCGCTCCAAGAATCTACTACGATAAGCAAACCCTCTCCATACACTGTGTACAATCAACCTCCCCTAAACTAACCTACTCATGGGCTCTCGAAGTCCCGGTGTAACCTCCCTTGTTATACCCCCTATGAGATTATACATCTGGGACCTCCGGGGTATATTATGATGTCTTCCAGTATCTACCCCCTCCTCCCAGAATATACCCCACCTATAAGGAGGGAATAGTATTAAACAATAACAAGTCAAACATGAAACCTTTGCTAAAGTTATTGTATGAATTAATGTGAGACAACATAATAATATTATTGTCTGTTTTGAAATTCCCAAAATAAAATGCATCTTGAATATACATTATTTTTCATTACATATAGTATTTATTTATTTATTTGCAGTTACACATGTTTTTAATTTTCTGCTCATCTTCAGTTAATTAATTGGTTAATTGGTGGATTAAATATTGTAAGAGGTTTTCCACAAGTTTAAACAGCATAATTTTTTGGTGTTCAGTACCCACATTAGTATTACTCTTTATTTCATCTATATATCTATATGTGCATGTATGTATGTGTATACTGTATATCAGACATGCACAGTAAATTGTTAGATATATTGCCTTCAGATTTATTTTTAATATATTTACATATATTTAATATATGTTCCCCACTATAGTTTAAATATATTCTACAGTATATTTACAATATACTATAGGTGACCATAAGGTGACCATATGGCTCCATGTTCACCGGGAAAGTTGAGGCTTTTCAACTCACAACCCAAGGCATTCTGGTACTTTTTAGCTGTCACAGGTACCATTCACTTATCTCTTTCCTTTAAGAGAAGCAGGACTACACTTACCAGAATGCATTGGGTTGTGTCCCGGTTAATAATGGAGCCATATGGTCACCTTATATTTTAACTAAACGTTAAATACATTTTAACTAAATGTTAAATATATTTCTGAATATATTTTCCCCGCTATAATTAAATATATTCTACAGTATATTTACAATATACTATATTTGAGGTATTTTTTAATATATAGTACAATAAATTCTAACTAAATGTTAAATACATTTATGAATAAATTGTCCCTGCTATGGGGTAGATTATGTAAATTCTATTTAGTTACTACAACATAATGCTGGTGATGATTCTGGGAGGAGGGAGT
Organism: Acipenser ruthenus; assembly: GCF_902713425.1. Taxonomy (NCBI): domain Eukaryota; kingdom Metazoa; phylum Chordata; class Actinopteri; order Acipenseriformes; family Acipenseridae; genus Acipenser; species Acipenser ruthenus. Next base: position 12,565 of record NW_026708736.1, read on the forward strand.
AGATACTGGAAGAGCCCCACAATCTACCCAGGGACTATCTGGGAGGGGGTTAGATTTTCAGACATCACATCCTCACGGCGACTCCTGCCTCTTGAAATGGCCTCAGCTGGACAATGCCTTCGCGAGCACCGTCTTGCAGTTTCGTAGTAGTTAATCCTGCAGAGCAGAGGCTCTCCTCCTCAATGTTAATAAGCTCAAGCCTTCACTCAACGCCTGTCTGTGTAGCAATGGCCGTGCAGTAGCCTCGAGCTGTGGCACAGATGCTTTTTGTGCTCGGTGCTGCCTCCCCGGCCACGCCACCAGCCAATCTGGACCTGCCAATCAGCTCAGCATCAGGCGAGCCGGACTGCTCAATTGGTTGCCCAGCAACGCGTCCCAGCTGCACACATTTGCAGACGAACCAGTGACAGGGCTCTCCCTGCCACACTTGATCAAGAGTTTTAATTTAACCCCACATGCCTATAATCAATACATGTCATAAAGTTTGAGTGTACTCAATACTAGTCATAAAATGTGACTATAATCAAGTCATAATTTTTGACAACAAATCTTTGTTTCATCTTCATGGCGTTTTAAACCCAGTATCAACTGGGGTTGCTTTCCCTTCCTGTGGTAGGCAAAGTAATGCTTTGAAATTCATGCTAATATTCTCTATCAAGAAACCTTTTCACAGGCATAGTTTGCAGAATTGATGTCAGTCAAGTAGGAAATAATACCCAAATTCTGTAAATGGATATTGCTTTTGTGCTTCCACTGTTTAAAAAAAAAATTGTAATTCTCAGAAGGCTCCACGGGTTCTGTTGTTTTTTTAACTGTTTTGAGAGTCTATTGTAAAACAAAAATTCAGTTCATATTCCCTCATATCCTTTCACCCTGGGATTAATCTAGTCACTCTTCTCTTCTCCAAGGCTGCATTGACATTTTTAATGATGTGCAACACAAAACTGAACACAGTATCCTTTGCTACCATGCATATCTGGTACAGAAATACATTGTTAATTATAAATGTTCTTCACATAAACCAACATTAAAAGTTAAATTGCATTATTTTATACACAATACAAAAATTCACTTGGATCTCTGTGTTTGGAAAAGGGATACCTGGGTTACCTTAATACTGTAACACTGCAGCAGTAAGATAATGAAGAACATCTATTACTTTTAATACTGGATGACTTTGTGTCAGACTACAATTGTTTATGTGTCCCCTTGTTCAGTAGATATGGTCTTATACTTGTAGTGGCATTTGAATTTTGTTGGTATTATAAACCTTGCATTCCATGTTTATTTCAAAAGAGACTCACTAGAAAGTATTTAATTGGTTACACTTGAAAGCCCTTTCGAGACTATTTGCTTGTATATGGTAGTAGTAAAATAATTCCATTATTTTTTTCTGGTAATATAATATACTGTATAGTAAAATAAGATATATAAATACATGTGAAATTAGATTTTATATAAATATAAATTTGATATTTGAGAAATCAAACACTTCAGGGTGCTTGGACTAGAGTCCTGCATCGGGTCTGGTGCCCGCAGGTGACCCGCAAAAGCAGGTCAGGTTCGGGTCGGAATGTGAACTTTTTTGCAGTTTGCGGATCAAAAAAATTAAATTTTCGGGTTTGAATTTGAATCACCAAAAACGTTTTCTGTCCTTTCAAAGTTCTCATCTGTAACCCTTTCCCAAATAACGCATTAGAAGGTTTACAATTTTGAGAACAAAATTACACGGTGACAACCTTAACCATTTATTAGTAATAAATAACTTAATACATTTAAGTTGTTGTCCTCCAGTTCTTTTGTATGTTGGTTTTAAGGCTTTTTGTCAACCCCAGGGTTTTTCAGATGGGGTCTCACTAGTGTGAACCCTTAGAGATTGACATGTATGGGTAAATGTACCAGGAGGCGATTAGGGAGGAGTCAGCTGACTAAGTACTGTTCTCGCTTGTTCACAATGCTCACAAAATTAGCTCTCTCTATTTTCCCTCCTAACTACAAACTCATCTGGTTCAAAGTTTAGCTAACCTTCCCTTCAGTCCACTGGACTGTTTTAAGCCTATCAGTACACAGAGGTCACATTTCAGTGCTATTTTAAATGCCATTGAAAAACAAACAAGGTATGCGCTGTGAAAGGATTCATTATGTTTACATTTTTTAATTTTTTTTTTAATTTTACCCCTGCAACTGTCTTTGCGTGGGGGCTTGTACTAGGCACGGTTTTATGTTTTGTCAGCGTCTCTTTTATGAACTCCGCAACCACTTGTGCTTTAGCTCAGGGGTCGTTCAATATTGCAAAACAGTTTCCCACTATCTTCATGGACATTTTTGGTGTACCGTTTAGCTCAGTCTTTTGCAGTTATATTCTCTGTGCAGCACGATTCATCTTGTAGGCTAGACGGAAGCGGTTAACAGGTGTTGCTGAGTACCAATATAAATGAAAGCAAATTAACATGCATGTATTTCTGAATTATTTGCCCTTGTGCAGAAATGCGGAATGCCGGAGTGACTGGTGAATAAACTTGTTAGCTTGTCATTAAAAATGCTTATGTGTTGGGTATAAAGATGCACGCAAAATGCAATTCAAGAAGGCGAGTAGAAAACGTTCTTATTACCTGTAGTCGTATAGTGTTTCATACATGTTAACTTTCTGAGAATTAAATATTGTTTAATACTCGACTTGGCATGTTTTATGTTTATAAACAATGATTACATTAAAGTTTGGAGTGGCCCACAATAAGGTCCTGCCCCGGGACCTAATCTTTCTCTTCCTCCGCCACTGTTTACATACAGTACTTTAAAAAATGTATTGCTTCATCAGATCTTCCTCCTATTTACTCTACAGTAATATGATCTCGTAAAAGTGTTCCAGAGCAATACAGAGATTGTTCAACCTGTTCTGTTATTTTGCTCCAAGTTTCCCTTCCATTGCTTTCATTTACTTTATTTCTTTGTAAAACAAAATTGGCTTGAGCCTTAACAAATTACACCTGCTTCAGCCTCCTTCTCTTTCAGGGAACCGGGGTTGCATCCGCAACCTATCATTCCCTTTCAAGTCGAAAATAACCATCAAGGTATGGGAACAGTGTACCCAAGCCATCGCGAGGGAGGATTCTCGGCAGTAGGACAGCCTTACGTCATAACGCAACTGCGTAGGCAGTACATCTACATATATGCGGAGCTGCGCCTCAGCGTCTATGCTCACAATGACACCTGTCCTAAGGTGGAATAGTCAACACCATCTCATCAACCACTCTATATGTCCGCACCCTGAGGTGTCATAGAGTGTAACACAGATGGTCCAAATGACGGAGCAGAGGATTCCAGTACATTCAACCGGTAGAACCTCGTAAAAGTATGCGGTGTAACCCAACTGGCTGCAGAGCAAATGTCAGACACCGTCACCCCTCTAAAGAGGGCCCAGGATGTTGCCATACCCCTAGTGGAATGTGCCTTCAACTGCCCTGGTGGCAGAAGGCCCATAGAATCATATGCTAATTTATCCACTATCCAATGGGAAAGGCATTGCTTAGACAACGGCTGGCCAAAAGTCTTAGAACCATGGCATATGAACAGCTGTTCTGTTTGCCTCACAGTCCTTGTGCGGTCAATATAACACCTCAATGCCCACACAGGGCAGAGCATGTGTAACCGCTCTTCCTCTGGGGAAGAAAAAGGAGGAGGATGGAACGCCATCAACTCGACTGGTTGGTTCATATGAAACGGGGATATGACCTTGGGTAGAAAGGCCGGATTTGGACGCGTGGAGACCTTAGAACGGTCTCCTGCGAAACAAGTACATGATGAATGCACCGAAAGCGCATGCAACTCGCTCACGCGTTTTGCTGAAACCACAGATAGCAAAAACGCAGTTTTTATAGACACGAGCTTCATATCCACACTGTGGAGAGGCTCGAACGGTGCCTTGGTAAGGGCTTCTAGCACCACATCCAGGATCCATGACAGTAAACTGGTCGTCCTTGGAGGCCGCAAGCATCTTGCGCCTTTCAGGAACTGAGATGCCAGAATATGGCAACCAGGTGATAACCCGTCAATGCGTAAATAGCAAGCCGAAATGGCGGCTAAATACACTTTAAGTGTAGAGGGAGATTTCCCCTCATCTAACAGCTTCTGCAGAAACTGTAATATCACTGCCATAGGGCAGGAGACCAGATCATGGCTCTCAGCCAGACACCAACTCTGAAACAATTGCCACTTATACGCATACTGCGACCTAGTAGAGGGCGCTCTCGCACTCAGAATGGTCGATATAACCGCCGTCGAAAGCCCTAAGGCTGACAGGCGCTCCCACTCAGGGGCCAAGCCCATAAATGCATGAGTTTGGGGTTCGGGTGCCATAGCCCTCCTTGAGCTTGGGACAACAGGTCCGCTCGCAGAGGGAGCTCCCTCGGTTTGCACCAGATTTGGGAACCATATTCTCCGAGGCCACCAAGGACCGATCAGAATCACTGTCGCTTGCTCTACCCTGACCTTCTCCAAGAAGGCGGGGAGCATCGGAATCGGTGGAAATGCATACAGGAGCCCTGGCGGCCATTCGTGAGCCAGTGCATCGACTCCTAGGGGGTTGTCAAGGTCCTTCACCGAGAACCATAGGGGACAGTGCGTGGTCTCTCACGAAGCGAAGAGATCGACTTGCGCTGTGCCGAACCATTTCCAAATGCGCTCTACCACCCGAGAGTGAAGACGCCATTCGCCTGCAAGAGGACCTCCTCTGGACAGGAGATCTGCTGCGTAATTGACTCTGCCCAGTAGGTGAACCGCATGCAGAGAGGCTAAACGCGGTTGTGCCCAAAGCAACAGCCGTGTTACCATCCGGTGAAGACTGGGGGACCGCAAGCCGGCCTGGCAGTTGATATACGCCACTACCGTGGTGTTGTCTGACCGCACTAACACGTGCTTGCCTAGAAGCACTGGCAAGAAGTGCCGAAGGGCGAGGTCCACCGCTCTGAGTTCCAGAGCATTGATGTGGGCCGACCTCCAGGGTCCTGACCACACTCCGCGAGTCCCCGATCCATTCCAGACTGCTCCCCAACCCTGGTTGGAAGCGTCGGTCGTAATAACCTCCCTTCAGAAGATGGGACCCAAGCGTACGCCCTGGCGGATGTTCGACAGAACTTTCCACCAGCGCAGTGCTTCCCAGAAGGTTCGGGATACCCTCAACCTGCGGTGTTTGTCTCTCCGCGGATGCAACGCGAAGACATTGAACCAGGCCTGCAGAGGTCTCTGGTGTAGTAAGCCCAAAGGAAGGGCTTGCGAGGTGGCAGCTATCAACCCCAGCATGCGCTAACACAGCTCCATGCTGACTGTTTCTCTCAACCTGAATAGGGAGAGACACCGCTCCAGCGGGGCAACTCTTTGTGTTGACAGGGTCGCTTCCATGGACAAAGAGTCCAGATGCAGACCCAAGAATTCGGTCTGTTGGCTCGGCACGAGGCGGCTCTTTTCTGAATTGACCTTCAGACCTAGCCGCTGAAGATGGTCTGTAACCATCACTGTGTGCTGTGCCAACTGCTCCTTTGACTGCACGCAGACGAGCCAGTCATCCAGATAGTTCAGCAGTTGGACGCCTTGAGCCCGCAAGGGAGCTAAAATGGCATCCATACACTTCGAAAAGGTTCGAGATGCTAGAGATAGGCCGAATGGCAGGACACAAAACTCATAGACCCTGCTCTGAAATGCGAATCGTAGATACTTCCTGTGACCCGGACAGATGGGAACGTGAAAGTACACATCTGTGAGGTCTACGGTGGTAAACCAGTCGCCCTGCCGGACAGACTGGACAATGTGCCTGTGGGTAAGCATCTTGAATGACAACACCCGTAGGTATTTGTTCAGTACTCGCAGATCTAAAATAGGGCGGAGCCCGCCGTCCTATTTTGGCACTTGGAAGTACTTGGAGTAGAACCCCTGGTCGGTCAGAGAAGGGTCTACTAGTTGAATGGCACGCTTCCTGAGCAATGCCTGTATTTCCACATTCAGAGCTGAGGACTGAACCGAGTCCTTCACTGCAGTTACCACCACTCCCCTGAAGGGGGGAGGTTTTAACCGGAACTGAAGGGTGTGCCCGGTGAATATAGTCTTGCGCACCCAGATGTCGTTGGTGCATTGTTGCCAGAACAGGAGCTGTAGAACAGTGTAGGGGTGGGTTAATAGCTGCCTGACCTTCTCAGGGCTGTTGTGGCTGCACTCGTTCACGAGGGGCCTGACCAGAGCCACGAGGGCGTGGCCTGCCACCTCCTCTAGGGCGCCACCCTCCGCGCTGCGGTCTTACAAACGAGGGTCGGCCGCGCGCTGATGGACCTGAAGGGGAGGTCTTACTGCCCCGTGGTTGCGCCATTTGCTGCGACGCCTCCCGCGCCTTGACGGAGCGTTGCAGCATCTCCTCCACCGCCGGACCGAATGTGTGTCCCGGTGTAATTGGGGCATCCAGCAACGGGGCCTTGTCAGGCTCCTGCACTCTCGCTTGCGAGAGCCAGAGCTGCCTTCTGGCCACCACCAGGGACACGATGCTCCTGCCCTGAGCCCGCGTGTTGAGCTGGGCCAACCTCACCAGCAGCTGACTGACCGTCACCAACTCGCTTCTGAGAGCTGCAGAGGGGCACTCAGGCAGGTCTCTAGCGAGTGTCGCCTGGTAGACCGTTAACAGGTTGGCCACATTCGACAATCTAATCGCCTCCATGGCCGCAGCCTTCCCCTTCTTTAGGTGTACCTCTGTGGTCCTGCACTGCTTATTGGGGCATGCAGGATCTTTTGTCAGCCCCAATAATGTTGGCGTCTTCACCAACGCAGCGAATGCAGCGTCCACCGGTGGGAATGACGCCAACCCGGCTTCACTTGCCCCTTGCAAGGCTTTGCAAGAAGTCGCAAGGGCAGAGGCCGGAGCACCCCAGGTGGATTGCACCTCTTTAATAAAGTCTGGGAATGCCGGAAGCATCCTGGACTGATGAGGCTGGGCTGAAGGCGACTCGAACAAAGATCGCCGTGGTATCTCCATCATCGGCCACTATATCCCCAAGTGGCGAGTTGCTCTCTCCACCACAGACCACGTCGGGTCATCGGTATCCAGCACCTGGAGCTCGATGTCCTGCTCAGAGTGCTGGGAGTCTATCTCAGCCTCTATACTCTCCCCTTCTAGGATGTCAGATGCGTCTCTGGAGACTGCATCGATATCCCACTCCTTTAGAGGTTGTACTGGGAGGGTGACGACCGGTTCAGGTTGTGGAGGGGCCACTGGCTGGCTAGCAATGGGCCCAGACAGTTGTTCTGGGACTGGGGGCACCACATTTGCTAAGGACATGAGGATGGACTGCTGTCCCATCATAACCTCCATAAACTGAGACATTTTGGAGGTTAGCTCCGCCACCCCCGACCTGTCTCTGTATCGCGTGTCCCGACGAGGGGAGCGAGAGCGTCCTCTCCGACGAGGCGATCTGGAGTGCGACCTAGACTCCCGACGGCGGCGTACCCTAAGAGGGGAGGGGCTGCGTTCCCGAGCGCGTCTGGTGGGGGACCTCTGACCAGCTGTTAACTGGGAGGACGGGCTCCTGGAGAGTTGCAGCCGCACTGGCGACGTCGCCGTAGACGACGGTGGAGCAGAAATGGTGTGGGATGATCCCGAGGAAGGAGAGTGCCCACCCACTGCTTTCTTCGCCCTCTGGCGGAGGGTGCGTGCCTGGAAGCCAGCGCAGAGATGGCAAAAAGCCCTATCCGCCAAGGCGGATGCGGCATGCTCTGGTCCCAGACACGTCACACAATCCTCGTGCGGATCGCTGGCAGGCAGCTTTGCCTGACAGGTCACGCAGCGATGAAAGCCCGACATCTCCGTCGAGCGTAGTTCAACGAACGCCGAAGGTGCGTCGAGCACCGAGCGCCGAGTGCCGAAACACAGAGCGCCGAACGTCGAGCGCCGAACGTCGAGCGCCGAGCATCGAGCGCCAAGCGTCGAGCACCGAGCGTCGACGCGTCTAGCACCGAGCGTCGAGCGCCTAAGCACAGACGCGCTAGCACCAAGCGCTGAAGCGCTGCACCAAGCGACAAGCGCTGACACCAAAGCGCCGAAGCGCAGCACGCCGGAGCGTGAGTGCCGAGCGTAGAACGCTAGCACAGACGCCTAAGCGTCAGCTGACCCGCAGAGCGGAGACGCTAAGTGCTGGTACAGTGTCTGATGCTGTGCACTACTTACCTGTTGGTGCTAGTGCTTTGTGGTTGTCTTCCTTTGTGTAGTGAATGGGGGGACGCTGCAGCAGCACTCTATGCTAGTGATCTGTGACTGGACAATGATTGTGGGCACAGTACAGCTACCACGCGGTTGGTGAAACACACCGCAGTGCAGGCTCCACACACGCGGTCTAGCCAAGGCAAGACCGGGGCTGCAGATACGCGCGCGGCCGAGGCCAACGCAGCGCATGTCCTTCACAACAAATATATATATAAACACTATATTTACAATTTTATTTACAAAAAACCCCAAAACACAACACTAAATTATTATAATAATTATAAAATAATTATTAACACAGGAAAGATGGAGACCACGAGACAACGCGATGCTGAAGCAAAGCGTGAAGGAATATATAACGTAATATAAATTATATACACAATTATATAAACCGAATACTAAATAATAATGAATACAACTGAAATAAACTCGGAGAAGGGGCAAAAAAAACTGCTTCTCAAGCCAAGCTTAGTGAGTACAATCAGTCGACAAGCTCTAATACCTACCGCTACCAATGCTGAAGACAAAAGAGGAAGAGAGTCTCTGCGCGCTGCGTGTAGTAAGCTCCCAGTGGGGCGGGCTTACACGGCAGCTTGTGCGGAGGCCTATCGGCAGCTTTGCTATAAAGCTCAGCCAATCGCTACTGCCTGACGGCAATATCCCATACCTTGATGGTTATTTTCGACTTGAAAGGGAACAGCCAATCACATGGTAAAGTAGGTTAGGGCTACCCATGAGTGGAGAAAGAGAGCTGTCAATCTCATTATAGTTTAAGATTTTTTTTTATTATTTGTTTATTTTAGCTGACGCCTTTATCCAAGGCAACTTACAGAGACTAGGTTGTGTGAACTATGCATCAGCTGCACAGTCACTTACAACAAAAGACAGAGTACAAGGAGGTTAAGTGACTTGTTCAAGGACACACAGTGAGTCAGGATTTGAACCAGGGACCTCCTGGTTACAAGCCCTTTTCGGACCACACAGCCTCCTATATTGCGATGTTTACAAAGAAAGAAGTGCAGAAAAAAACATTTCCTCCTTCTCTGATTCTAGTGCAACATGCAGTATTGTGTAATGATGAATGCATTAACTTTTAACACACATCATTTCTATTCAGGAATATAAGTACTGAAACCCTCCACAGCCTGTGCCAGGGAAAATAAAGTGATTTCACCTCCCCCACTCTTGATTTGAAGACAGGTGTTACAGAACTAATTGATGTTCCATGTTCGGACTGAGGTATATTGGGCTGTAAGAACAGAAAGTATGCCCACCCGCTCCCCCGGCATGCTGAGAACAGTAGCTCATCATCTTTCATCCCTCCACACAAGTACACAACAACTTATTATTCCTGACCATATTGTCTATGTTTTGTTAAAGGAAAATAAAAGCCTGACATTTTGCTCAACCACAGTTAACAGTTAAGGCAAACCAAAGTGATAATAATCTTTTTATTTATTTATTTATTTTATAAATTTTGTTGTTACCAATTATTTTTATTATTTTCTCCCAATTTAGAATGGCCAATTATTTTTTAAGCTCAGCTCACCGCTACCATCCCTGCGCTGACTCGGGAGTGCGAAGACAAACACACACTGACCGTCGAAGCGTGCGCCGTCAGCCGACCGCTTTTTTTCACACTGCGGACTCACCATGCAGCCACCCAAGTGCTACAGTATCGGAGGACAACGCAGCTCTCAGGGCAGCTTACAGTCAAGCCCGCAGGCGCCCAGCCAGACTACAGGGGTCGCTGGTGCGCGGTGAGCTGAGGACACCCTGGCCGACCTAACCCTCCCTCCCCCTGGGTGACGCTCGGCCAATTGTGCGCCGCCCACTGGGAGCTCCCGTCCACGGTCGGTTGTGGAATAGCCTGGACTTGAACTCACGACGTCCAGACTATAGATCGCATCCTGCACTCCACGTGGAGCGCCTTTACTGGATGCGCCACTCGGGAGCCCCCAAAGTGATAATAATAATTTCCTTTACAGTAGTAGGCTTATGTATTGTTATATGTTACAGCATAGCTTTAAGATAGGCATGGTAGCAATGTGTGTAACATACTATACAGTACAGTATTAACATGAAACATATGAATTTAATTTAATCAAACTTTCTTGCAAAAGTACAAACATTCCAGTTGTTGTCACCATTTAATGATTCAGCATTCTCATACTGACTAAAAACAAAACTAAACAAAAAAAAACATTTATTGATTTTTTTTAATGTAAGAACCTGTAAAATAATGTCTAAATCTTGGTCACGATAATATAAAGTATGTTGTCTAGCCAAAATAAGGCTAAATCTTATGTTGTTTTTATGGCACATTTAGGTTTTATATAATTGTCACGATTTCTACCATCTATATATATATACTGTATTTTTCTTTTTTCAAATCAAAGAGGTATCTTTAGCGGCTGTTTAAAATCTGGTACAGTGCCACTAATTTGAAACGACACCATCTGGTGTACAGCCAGGGGGTTTTTAAGTTCTAAAGAAAAATGCACCACCTGGCAGTTCATCAGGGGATTTTTCACAAATGTAGTTGACGTGTGATTTAAAATAAAGTTTCCACGGTAACTTAACTGTAACTTGTCGTGAACTGCAGTATCAGATACCGCACCGACCCCGGTACTGGAGACATTTTCCATGGAACCTGCTGTTTGTTTTATTTAGTAACGCTAGTGTTCTCAGTAAATGAATTTACAGAATAGAGGCTATTCAACATTCTTTTTTTATCTGATCATGCATATGTGAAACTAGATACAGCAATCTACCCTTGCCTATGGCATTCTAATGTTTTTAGTGATTGCTTTTCCAGGTAATTTTCCTAGAGTAGAGTATCTGAGCCAGTAATTAAGAAAAAAAAACAAAAAAAAACTTAAAAGTCAATACTACCTGTATAAATGGTTATTGTCTTGTTCACTTTAAATTGCTTCTGTAATTTGTCTTGAAATCTAGTTAAATCATTATTTTGGAACACCCACTCTTCTTCTAGACCCACCAAGATGCCTCTTGGCACCAATTCATAAACACTCAGGATTTGGTCTATGCAGAGATATCAGTATTGTCTGTTAACAGTTGCTTATTAGAGGAAATGGCTTGATTAAAAATTCTTATACGATACATTTGTGGACAAGTGAGCTCTAGGGAAATAAAAATGCTAAACTACTGGAAAATGTTGTTTTATTATCAAAGGGAATGTACTTCACGGCAACTGACGGAAGCAATAAAAATAAACCCAATAAATATTAAATGCATTTGTGTGATCTGTAAATGGAATTAGGAGTAACTAATGAATCCCCTGTATGCAGTGGTAAAATGAATGTGTAATTATAGAATTGTTCCTCTGCACCATGGGAAACTTTTATAAAGTATTTCCCCAATTTCCATTAAAGAGAGCAGAGCAGAGCAAAAAAGGAAAATAACTATGCCGCTGGCTTTGGAGATGTGGTTATAGTCGCAAATCATAGCACTTGTTCACAAGCACATATTGTATTAAGCACATTTATAGAAAAATAATACTATAACCTGCAAACATTGTGCTCTTTTTATTAGAGTGTATACTTTTGGTTTTCTTAAAGGGAACATCTCTTTGGGGTTTTGTAAGCTTAATTATAAACATACAACATATGTGTTTGCATTCGAAATTAAAAAAACCTGAAATGCATACTTGCCTTTACTTATGTTCCTAGCTGTGCTGCTGGGCTCTCACCCTGCACGCAAAATATAGTGCGTTTACACTTACAAATCAGACCTGAACTGGCTCAGTTGATCAGATTAGAAGAGTCTTATCATTTGAACCATGTGTTTACACTTAAGCACAGACCTGATCCGGCTTTGGCCCAGTATGTGCGCGCATTTCCCCTCCCCAAAAAAACAAGAGTCTGAATGTGTTTAAATCAACAACAAGCCTGTCATTTGTGTCACTTGTGTGTTTCTACTTCAAGGTGGTTGTTCGGTGCTAATTAAGATTTAATTTTGCCAACAGAAATGGATGGAGTATTGAAAACGTTCATATCGAATATTTAACCCTTTAAGGGCCGTACATACTGAAGTGTCTTTCTGGGCCCGTGATAGGGTAAGCACGACAAAAAACGCACTTCAATTTATTGACTTATTGGGCCACCATACTTTGCTGTACAGGTTGAAAATGCATGTCATTGCATAGAAGAGGGATTGGATTTCATTCCCTGATAGTTGTTTTGTGTGTGACGTCACTGAGACAGGCATTTCTGTTTTAAGGGTTGGAGAAAGTTTCAGCGGCATGCAGAAAGAAAAACATCAGAGGAACTTGTTTAGAGATAAGAAAGAAACAGAAAAACACTGTAAAGCTGATTTATTTGACTTATATATTTAGCATCTGTCTCATGTTTTAATATATGTTTTTACATCATTTATAAATATCAAACAACGAGCCGACATAAGCATATACTGTTACATGAACTAAAGTTATATCAGTAATGTTCCCTTTCAATTCGAAGACGACCACCAAAACATTACGTATGGGATATGCCTGCCTATTGGTAGGGATCACTGAGCTCTCTATACCAGAGCTGCCGATAGGCCCCTTCCTGGATGATATCCTTGGTCCCGCCTACAGAGAGGTTAAAACTGTCATTCCACAGAAGCCATTTCTATTTAGGCCTCTCAAGACGGTAAGGTAAGACTTCTGCCTTTAGGCTGCCTTTCCTTACTGTCTGTCGGTGTGAGCGACTGCCTGTGTAGTATTGATTTAAAGGAGTGCGTGTGTACGTCTTTTCAGTCTACACTCTTGGGAGAACACAGTTCCTCCACCGGAGCTAGGCCTCACCGCATCCCCGCTGTCGAGTGATTCCACCAGCCGCCATCTGGGTAGCTGGACTGGGCCTTGTTTGTTTTGGTTGTCGCTGCACATCCCCTGTCTGTATACCAGACTGCACAACCCTGCTTGTCTGGGTCGTGCTCTGGATTAGCTGCAGCACAGTTGTTTAAAACAACAGCCAACCAGCCGTGTATTCCTCCACCGGGCCGCGTATTTCATACACCCCGCTGTAGCGTAGACCTCGGTGTGTTGGGCCTTGACAACAACAAACAACAGTGTGTTCTCCCCCAGTCGTTTTTGCTGTGTTTTGCCTTTCAGCTCGCAAGCCATGGCTTCGGCCCTTGTGTCTCCCTAGTGTACGCTGAGCACTGCCCAGGTGTGTGACCACACGGTTAGGGTAGGCACCGCTGAATTAGCTGCCCCCCGGTGCTTCGATACCTCGGTGCACGCTCAGCCCCTGCTACTTTGGTGCCTCATTGCACACGGTGCTCAGTTCTCAGTGCGCATGGTGTTTTGGTGCCTCAGTGCACATAGTGCCTCACTGCACATGGGGCTCACGGCGTGCACTGCTCACGGTACCCGGTGCGGTACACCTGGAGCACGCAGTGCCTGGCAAGCGGTGCTCGGTGCATGTAGTGCTTGGTGCAAGCTCGGTACGCAGGTGTCTAGTATCTCGGTGCGCATAGCACCCTCGGGTGCTCGGTGCACGTGGTTCCTTGATGCTCTCTGTCTGTAGATGGTGCTCCACTCCGCTGTAGGCTAGTCTCTGTCCCGGTTGTGTGACTGCACGTAGTCCAGGCTTGCCACTTCCCTGGAATCGCTGTTTTGTGTTTCCCTCTGCTATTGCAGTTGCCTTCTCAGTGAGCTTAAAAATGCAGTTCACCTGCGGTGCCGTGGTGTCTATTCTATTTACCCTCAAAGCTTTGCTGTTGTGTACGTGTATGTGTGGTTTCCTTTACTGCCTTGCAGTTTTAAAAAAAATAAAAATAAAATACAAACGTGATTCCTCCACCGGAACCCAGCTCTGCTGCGCCCCGCTGTTGAGTGGCATCTGCCACCTTTTTTTCAGCCCGGCTACTCTGCGTGCTGGTAAAAAAAAAAAGCAGTTAGGCGTTCCCGTGGATCCTTAAAAAGTCTTAAATTAGTTTTTCAATTATTAACGCCTTGAAAGGTCTTAAATATGACCGATTTTCAGTTGAAGGTCTTAAAAAGGTCTTAAATTATTTTTTTCTATAAAAATAAAAAACACGATACCAGAGATCAAGTTCTGAAAACTGCCATGCGTATCCGAGTATTAAATAAGAAACCGCCCGTACCCTAAACAATGATCGCTAGCAAACGTGTAAGTAAATGAAAACATACAACAAATAAACTCGAAAATATCAGCACGAACAAGGCACAGTAAATGTTTAACCCTCTATGGCAGGGGTGGGCAATCCTGGTCCTGGAGGGCCGGTGTCCCTCCTGGCTTTTGTTCCAACTGTGCTCTAAATTACTTAATTAGACCAATAATTTGTAATAATCAGTACAATTAAGTAATTTAGAGCACAGTTGGAACAAAAGCCAGGAGGGACAACCGGCCCTCCAGGACCAGGATTGCCCACCCCTGCTCTATGGCATGGTGTTGCCCTCAGGCAACAAACTACCTTTTTGGACCTCACACCGCCCCTTTAATTTTTTTTAATAAAAAAAAAATATATATATAATATCACCTGACATGTCTGTGTCCAATGAAATGAGGGGCTGAAGTGGGTGTGGCCTTTTGTCTGGGGGTGGAGCAGTCCTTTCAGGAAGCAAAGCCGCATGGGACACAGTGCCACCAATTGGTAAGATAAAATCACTTTTTAACATGTTTAAATTGAAATAACTTTATATAAAAAAATATATATGCATGTGCATGAGTATGTAAAGAAGTATGTTTGATTGTTTGAAGACTTATTTTGTTTTTATTTATAGACTAAAACTGTGTTTTTTTTTTCCTTGCCTCAGGGCAACTTTATGCAGTTGGACCACTTTTGTTCGGGCAATATCATGCTAAAGTGTGGAGATGTGCTCGGATGCATAATTATGACCATAGTCAATGTTTTTACTTTACTATCTACTGATACTTACAGGAAATGGACACAAGAACATTTTATGGGCGGAAGGAACATGATCGAGCAGTTAAGGTCATTCCCTCTGACAGTGAGGACAGTGAGCTTGAGGAGAGTGACAGTGAGGACAGTGAGCTTGAAGAGAGTCAGGAAGAGTGGATCCCCGAATCAGGTTTGAGAGACAGTTAGGAGGTCAGGGGTCAGTTAGGGGTCAGTCAGCAAAGTAACACGTGTGTGTGTGTTTGTTTGCATGCATGTCAGTGGAAGGACTGCTACTTTACCCTCACAACTTTGCTGTTGTGTGTGTGTATGTGTTTTTTCTTTACTGCCTTGCAGTTTGAAAAAAAAAAAAAAAGTAGTCGCAGCATGATTCCTCCACCGGGACCCAGCTCTGCTGCGTCCTGCTGTTGAGTTGAATCAGCTGGCATTTTTCAGCCTGACAACTTGGCATGCTTGGTCACCCGCCTGTCCTATTATTGCCTTTGCAGTTAAAATAATAAAACAAAAAAATAAAAAAGCAGTACACTTTTCTTCCTGTCTAACACGCCGCAGCTCCTTGATCCTGTGCTCCACTCCGGTATACGCTACACGTTGCCCCGTTGTGTTACTGCATGTGGTCCAGAACCAGGTTATCACCGTGGTGCAGCACCGTGCACTTCCCTGTACTGCTCTCCTGATTGCCTACCGCAGCCACTCAAGCCTGTGTATCCACCCCGGTGTATGCTACGTGTTACCCCGGGTTGTGTTGACTGCACGCGGTTAAGGCTAGGCGCCTCTCAGTGCTTCGTGCCCTCATGCTTAGACACTCCATGCCTTGGTGTCAATAACATCTGTACTCGGTGCCCCGATTCTTCGGTGCACCAATACTGTATTCTGCTTCACTCAGTGTTTTCGGTGCTTCTGCACCCTTTTGCCTGAATGCTTCAATACACATCTCTGCACCCTCCAGTGTTTAAACAACGCCCTTGGGGCTGTGCAGACATCAAGCATGGCTAAATTCCACGCTTACACGTCCTGCACAATGTCCAGCCCTTCCTCTGGTCTCAGCTCAGCCGATAACGCCGGCCAAGGAGCTGACCCCGTCTGCACCGGTGGTCACCCCGGATGTTACAGAACCGGATGTCAGCATTGCTGAGGAGGACCATGATGCGATTTCAATCACGGCCTCATGGGCAGGTGGCTCCTTCCTTCAGAAGCAGCCCCTACCTCCCCTGACCATTCTTTTGGACCAGTGGTTGAGGGATTGCTGCAGCACTCTCACCGAGAACACAAGGCGTCTCGGCAGGTAGCCTCAATGCTCCCCTCCTGTACTCTGGCACAGGAGAGAACGAGACGCTGGCATCCGCTGTACTTGCCAGGCTGTTTCTTTTGCTACAAAAGCTCTTGGAAAGAAATCTGAATCTGAAACAAGTTGGCGAGCAATTTGGTGTTTCCCATTCTGGTGAGTTGCTTCACCATTCTGTTAAATAAGGTGCATGTCTTGTATATTGCTGCTGCATTTTTTAACATGCGTAGGGTGCTGTGTTAATGTAGTTTGACAGTTAGTTTATTAATGTTAGTTTGTCTGTTACTTTATTTTATAGTTTATTAACATACACTTGCCTATTGCAAGGTGGGCAGATGAAGTGAGGCATATAAGGGGGTGCAGAGAAAAGACCAGGAAGATTGGGGAAGAGTGTGAGAGAAGGTTGTGTTCGGGGGAGATAAAGAGATAGTGAGAAAAGGTAGGGTAAAAGAAAAACTACTACAATCCAATCATTTATTTTCATTTTCCCTTTCCCTCACTTTATGATTTTATTTTGTGATTATTGAATTATTGTAAAAATAAACGGCTTGAGCCTTCATCTACTCACAGTTGCAGTCTTATTTCTGTCCCAAAAAGAACCTGAAATGCTACAATGTATTGATGGAAATGACTGCTTTAATGAATTTTTATGTATCTATTTCAGTGCAATGTAGTTTCTTCATTGTAATAAAGAAATATGTTTTTTTTTTTAACATTTACACTTTATTTACTTTTACATTTTATTTTGTTTCTTGTTTCATAAAAAAAAAATGTTTTCTGGGGAGAGTAAAAAAATACATTAACTTTGATTCATGTACTAAGGGTTACTCTTAAATAAATTCACGATCCACTTCTCGTGTACTTTTGTATGGTAAACTGAGCATACATGACTTAGAAACTCAGCTGTCAGCTAAGCAGAATATCCCAAAAACTGGGCTGAATTCGGAAAAGCAAAGCAGCCCAGAATTTGGGACGCTATCTAAACACCAAATTGGCCCAGAATTTGGGACAAAAACCAAATTGGCCCAGAATTTGGGACGTTATCTGAAAACCAAAGTGGACCAGAATTTGGGACGTTATCTGAAAACCAAATCGGCCCAGAATTTGGGACATTATCTGAAACCAAATCGGCCCAGAATTTGGGACATTATAAAAGCAAAGCGGCCCAGAACCCTGAGAACGAGCAGTCTATATGTAAAACTGTGATTACATTACAGATAAACTAATGAATCCTGTAACAAAACTGTAATAGTGGGCAGGATATATACTGTATATATTTGCAATTAGAATAAATCTCACAAACGATTACAGATATATGCTATTTGAAAGAAAAAAGTAGATCACCACAGAAAGCCAATTCTTACATTCGTGCAAAACATGCTGATTTATATAAAGTAATAATCTTTCATAGTTTGTTATATTAGTACAGCAAAATACCACATTATATTTTAATTGAAAGATTCTGGAAAGCAGATCTCTCTCTCTCTCTCTCTCTCTCTCTCTCTCTCTCTCTCTCTCTCTCTCTCTCTCTCTCTCTCTCTCTCATCACAATGCCTCCAAGAGGTTCCATCCCAAAAACTGGGCCTGTGTACCTCCAGAAAACTGATGTCTGATTCTGTTGCATCAGGATTTTCTGACAGTGATTCATTTATATCATATACTGTAAGTGTTCTCAGTATTAAATTCATAAAATCCATCAGGTGAAAGAATGACAAGCACAGTAAAGACTTGGAAGATGTTTACCTAACACAGCAATTCACCAATCGGGGAATTTTAGGGGAATATTTTGTTTAAGAAATTCTATATATATGAGTGGTTAGTAGTGTGCAGGTGTAGTGGTGATATAGGGCTCTATTCATAAAGGGTTAAGGCCTGTTGAAATAAGAAAACAGGAGTACATGATCAGATTTCGTCCATAGCCGCCTGTTTAATGGCAGTTGCTATTCATAAGAGATAATTCAGAAGTGTCTTTAATCCCCAATGTTTTTCGTCTATGAAGGCATGTTTTAAACAACAGACATAAAGCTTAACGATTACATTAGCATAAAGTTTTCATCGGTCCTGAGTGTCACCCTGCTGTTCATATGAATGACAGCAAAATGCTGTTGATAACTAGGAGTTATTGAACACTTTCTACAGTCAAGTCTAAACTAACAACAGCCTCGGCAGACTATTTTTTTAAAGACATATTTTATTACTACACTTGCTGTGTTATACAGTTTGACACACACGTGATTAACGCTGCCTATTTTGAAAAAAAAAAAAATCTAGCTTTATATAAAGGAAAATTTTTAACAAAAATATATACTCACACAAGAACATATTCTCTGGCAGAATCATTTTGAAACATCGCTGTGAAGCGGAGAGCAAGTGAGAGACTGAGAATAGGCAGTTATTTTATTATTATTATTTATTTGCCGTGATCCAAGGGTGACAGCGGTCCTTTTCTTTTTCTTTCTTTTACCTGTATTAACAATAAACAGGTTGGACGAATACTGCCTGTGTGAACCTGTTTATTTTCATGGAGTGTTAAAATATACAGTATACCAGTGCTGCTGATGAAGTCGGTGGGAAATCTGGGCTGGCTTGGTATTGCAAAAAACACTGATCAGTGTTCGAAATGGATTCTTTTTTTTTTCGTGCACCACAAAACAATCAATTTTGTGTACAGTGTCAATACGGCGTGAAACTTTCACTGATTCATAAACATAAACTCGCCCCTGATTGATTCCCTGCTTTAAGCAGGGTTTATTTATTAATATTAATAATAATAATAATAATAATAATAATAATAATAATAATTAGTAAGATTAACATTTAAAGTTTTCAAACGTATTATTATTATTATTATTATTATTATTATTATTATTATTATTATTATTATATTCATTTTATTACGGCAGTCGGCAAGTACTTTTATGAATACTGCTTAAACAACAACACAGTTCTTTTATTTTTCTGAATGCGGTTTGGCACCGTTCAATAATAACACTGGCAACTACACAGCAATGTGTAGTTTGCACAGCCAAATAATACTGGTGTTTCAGTCCTGAAACAATAATAAACAACAGCAATGTCCTGGCATGGCTCCGCGTCCTTTTGCGGTGCTCCTGTGCTGGTGGTGAATATTATTATTATTATTATTATTATTATTATTATTATTATTATTATTATTATTATTTAATTCTTAGCAGACGCCCTTATCCAGGGCGACTTACAATTGTCACAAGATATCACATTATTTTTACATACAATTAACCATTTATACAGTTGGGTTTTTTACTGGAGCAATCTAGGTAAAGTACCTTGCTCAAGGGTACAGCAGCAGTGTCCCACATCTGGGATTGAACCCACGACCCTCTGGTCAAGAGTCCAGAGCCCTAACCACTACTCCACACTGCTGCCCTAAATGAATACACAGTTATTTGTGACCGTTGCAGTGTTTGTGATCTGGGTTGGATACTGGTTTGACAGCGACAGCTCCCAGTTGTTAGCCTTCTGATAATTACAAAACAACGGTGATTAACAAACAAATACAAACACTCAGTTTTACTGTTGCTTTGGTTTGTCCTTTACAGGTCTTTTGCAACCTTAAGCAAGGAACAGATTGCTTGGCCACATCCCCTGAAATACCCTTAGTCACGCCTCCTTTGGTGGCGAGTCCAATCACGCATCCTCCAATCCGTGACTGACACATTGCGATGACTTCTGGTATTGTGGCTCTGCCCCCTTTCTGGATGGCCGACTTCTAACTGACCCTGGAATGAGCTGTCAAACCATCCAGTTCAGGGCACACTGTTCCTGTTATACCGTGCCCTCACAGGTTGGGAGAGAGATTGTGACAGAGAGCAAATTAATCCTAGTCAACAATGTGCCTGTTTTTTGTTTTCCCATCATCAATCCCATAAGGCTTTCAAAAGTGATATGCCTCACAAGCTTTCATGAAAACAAACATCCAAACAAAACACATGAAAACAGCAGCTGTGAGCTGCACATGCAGATTATTTTGCAGTTCTCACAATACTGTATTTGATGTCAAAGTTATCTTTCTAAATTGCTTAGTGAATACAACATTCTCCAGAGTATTTGCCAAATTCAGAAAAGCTTATTAATAAAAGAATGGTAATTGTAGCATCACTTCCATTATGTAAATGTACAGTATTTCAATTAACTATTTTCACAGTTAGTGCCATGATTGACACTTTTGGGTCATGAGGGTGACAGGGATTTTCTTCTTCTAGAACCACTTCTGTAAAACCTTGGCTTGTAAAACTGATTTTACAGGTACAAATGACATCCTGAATCGTAGCAGTTGATCAGAGGTACATTACCAAACTGACATAATTCTTCTTTTATGATGGATGCGTCTTCAAGTTTTATGTAAATCGTTTTTTTCGGGGCTTTCATTTTTGATATACTGTATGAAATTAGTGTTTTCGGTTACTTTCCAAAATGCTTGAGCGTTTTTTTTTTTTTTTCTGTCAAAATATGTATAGTATTAACTCAACAGTACTTAAAGTTGTACCTTCTTTCCTTTGCTGTCTTCCACAACGAAATCCCTATGGTCACGGGCACATTCTTCTGGGGTTTTTGTGTGTAAGCATTTTTGTACATTTCACCACAATTCGGTTTTAAATCCTCTGTATCTTAACTGTAATACAGCTTTAAATCCCGCTAACTAGCCTCCATTCCTGATTGTTATCTAATTTTAAATCTTGCAAGCGGAGCCTCCAATAGAAATGTAGGAATGTGCTGTCACTCAGTAGTTGGGGCGGGTTTAAAGTATTCAGAACGAATCAATGATAGATAGAAGACACTTGCCTAATAAAACATGTTCTTTAACCACAACATCATGTGTTTGTGTGGTTTTGTGAGAATAATACCACAATATGGTAGTGAATTACGTGCAGGTAATGCAGGAACTGGAAAACAGCATCCTTAATTGTGTATGTCACATCAAGTAGTGCTGCAACTGCAGAAACACTCATACAAAAAAAGCTTCAAGCATAAAGTTAAGCAATATTGGGAATTGATTAACACTATGTAACACAATTTTTGTTCCTGGGTAGTAAGTGTTATTTCCTAATTGCTTATGCCTCAAAAGTATAGAAAATGGCTATTATTCCCCACAAACTTTGCTTTTGTGACCAGGAGTGATATTTTGAAATTTACCTATTTCCAATGAGAAAACGAATTTGTCTCTTTTCGTTCACATAAAGTCAGAAAAAAACAACATATGAATCCAAATTAACATGTATTTATACTAAAGTAATACAAAAATGACTACAAAAGATTTAGAAGTGAGTAGTTTTTCGAGATTTACGATTATACTGTAAATCACTTTCACGAATCAGCCCCCAAATGTAGTCTCCCATCATGTTCTCGTTATACTGTCCTTCATTGAAAGCTCATCCAGGAGCCTCAAAGCTGTGCTGCTCCATAATGGTAACAAGCACCCGTCTCTTCCCCTGGCTCACTCGGTGCACCTCAAAGAGGATTACAACAGCATCAAGACCTTGCTGGACGCCTTGAAGTATGATGAGTACGGCTGGGACCCCCGGAAAGTGCTGATGCCACCACTGCACATCAAATTGGGCCTTATGAAACAATTTGTCAGAGCTCTAGATAAGGAGTCAGCAGCCTTCAAGTACCTTCAAGACTTCTTCCCTAAGCTGTCTGAGGCAAAGGTCAAAGCCGGTGTCTTCGTTGGACCACAGATAAAGAAGATCCTGGAGTGCAATGAATCCCCCAAGAAGCTCACTAGTAAGTGGCTTGGAACAGCTTTGTCGCAGTGGTTCAGGGCTTCCTGGGAAATCACAAGGCCGAAAACTATGTGGAGCTGGTTGAGACTCTGGTGAAGAACTACGGCACAATGGGCTGTAGGATGTCCCTCAAAGTCCATATCCTTGATGCTCATCTTGATAAATTCAAGTAGAACATGGGAGTGTACTAGGAGGAGCAAGGCTTCCACCAGGATATACTGGACTTTGAACGCCGCTACTAAGGACAGTATAACGAGAACATGATGGGAGACTACATTTGGGGGCTGATTCGTGAAAGTGATTTACAGTATAATTGTAAATCTCGAAAAACTACTCACTTCTAAATCTTTTGTAGTCATTTTTGTATTACTTTAGTATAAATACATATTAATTTGGATTCATATGTTGTTTTTTTCTGACTTTATGTGAACGAAAAGACACAAATTCGCCCGTTTTCTCATTGGAAATAAGTAAATTTCTGTCCTGGTCACAAAAGCAAAGTTTGTGGGGAATAATAGCCATTTTCTATACTTTTGAGGCATAAGCAATTAGGAAATAACACTTACTACCCAGGAACCAAAAAAAAAAAAAATTTGTTACATGGTGTTACTATACAATATTCGCATGTGGTGGATGAGGCCTGGCTGTGTCTTGTAACTCACAGTGCCACAGAAGGCCTTGTGTTATTTTAGTCTTCGATTTACCTGTTTTCAGCTCTCACATGTAGCACTGTTAAACATCTTCCAGGTGTCCCTATTTGTTAACCTTCATAAGTCATTGCATAACACATATGATTTCGGGTAAAAAATAACATTGTCTCATATTTCATGGAGGTTTGATAATAATGTTCTACAGGTGCCTGGAAAACCGAGTACCCGAATGGCAAAAATATACTTTTTATTAAAGCTTGCAGTATGTATTGTTAAACTGTTGTATTTTGCATTGATAAGTCTCACATTATTTTCTTAAAATGACAATAATCTGTTTGTTTAACATTTTAAGGTCTCTAAGTCATACAGCTTTATTTAGCAGGAATCTACTTCAGATCTCTATATTCCTTAACTAATAAAGAAAGGCCCCATGCAGAGAGACAGCTGGGGCTGGCGATATGGATATCTCACAGTTATACCTCCACTGGAACAGAAGGTATTTCCTTGCACGACAATCAAAGGCAAATCTATATCAAAGAGAACGGTGACCTCTGCTTGTGATTACTCATCAGACAGAGTTGGTAAAGGACGACCCCTCATGGAGTTAGCACAATTTAATATATTTAGAATAAACTATAAAACACTTTGCAAGAGTTACATACTTTTAAAAGTTTTTTTTTTTTCAAACAGTCTAACCAATGAAAATATGCCGCGGGAAACATTAGTATTTTCTTTGTTTAAAACAGCATAAAAAGATCTTCTAAGATTGCTTTGGCCCTGATGTGAGAAGAAAACACGAAAGCCTGCGCTGCTCATCAAGCCAGACTTTCTCATTGGAATCTAATTTAAGTATTGTAGCACCGGCAGACATGATCTATGAACTTTAGATGAAGTAGTTAAAGAGTTTATTTTAATTTGTAAATCTGGTGTCCTTTCAGAGTGATATTGAGAACATTTTTTATATATTATAATAATAATTGGAACCCTGAAATATCACCGAGACCCATTTAAGAATAATAATATAAAACAAGACTACTTGCAGCTTGATTAACAAAGTCCCCCGGTTACATGCATGAATAGACTCAGTCATGCACCCTGGCCACGCACTTCTTTAGGCGAGGGAGAAAATAGTGACATAATGCACAAGCTGAACAAATGAATTTAAAACAGCAAGGAAAACTTACCTTAAGATCAGCGTAATCCACCTTGGCAGCTTGGTGCCAATGTAAAGTAATTAGGAAAGGTGTAGTAGTAAAACCTTGTAAAATTATAAAATATGACCTATAACATTCATGACACTAATGTTCAAAAAGCTAGCACTAACAAAAGCCAGCTCCATAATCCTAATCAATGAAAATCACAAATGCATCTATATCATGCATTGATTGATCCTGTACTGTACTGTACATGTCTGGATCCTTGTAAATAACATGCCAAAGCAGCACTGACATTAACTTAGATGTGTGTGCTAACATAACCAGCTGCTACCTTTTGGCAGTTCTAGTGTACTTTACAATGCATGCACTGTGAAAACTACAATATTAATCAATACTATATATTATGTAATTATAGTATGTTCAGTATTATTGTCTACCTTATATGTGATTAGAAATATAGAATGGGAAAAAACAAGAAGAGCTGTATTTTCTAAATAAACTAAAATAACAACCTAATCAGACTTATGACATGTTGACAGTGTTGCCGGTGCTAGTATGTTGACATTTTAATTAAATTTTTTGACTATCTGACACACTTCAGCACTTCTACATCACTATGCAAAGTGGAGTGCTGATATAAGATTTTAAACTTACTGATATAAGGCACACCCAGTCAAAATATCTTTTGATGGACCAATTTCTAAAAAATAAATAAATAAATACTCCAATGTAATAGTAAAGGTACTGGGACAGCAGAGGAAATCTTGATTTGATGGCTGCAGCTAACATGTTTGTACTAAATTTGACTTGACTCAACAAAGAAGCTCTGAGGAACTTTATTGAGCCTCTCCAGATTCTTGTATTTTACACCAAAAAAAGCTTTTACCAAGTTTACAACAGAAATGCTCAACTCAGGAGCTAAAAGGAACTCTTGTCGTCATTTTTATTACTGCATCATCAGCTTGCTTTTGCTTGTTGCAAGAGCATAGTGTTAAAGTGTAGTTCAGTAACAGCTGAAGGAGTCAGGCTTGGCAGTAGTACTTAATATGTACAGTGGTAGCAAGACATGTTTGTGTGTTGCTAATCAGAATTACACAGTATATGACTTTATTGTATGTGCAAATAAGATGATATTTCAAATTGAAGGAAG
>NW_026708737.1:0-37689 GCF_902713425.1 Acipenser ruthenus
TTAGCAATGAAATGTTTAATCACAGTCTGATGAGGGATTATCCAGATGTATGTAAAACTGTGTGACATTCACAATCTTGTATATTATCATTAATGTATACTCTATAATGTTGATGCTAAGTTTCCTGTCAATTGGATAAACAGTTTGTAACAAATTGTGTGTGTGTGTGTACAGCCACCTCCACTTCATCCCCTTCGCAATGGATTTCATCCCCAGCTGGGGATAACAGAGCTGGTATAAAAATCCAACTGTAGTCTCCCTTGGAGCACCAGACAGTGGCATGAATAAAGAGATTAGAAATTGCCCGCTTAGAGGGTATAAACTATCTCTTTAAAGTTTAAAATTACCAGCTTTTAGTGGTTGGTGTCCAGTCGTCATTTTTTACAGTTTCTTCGTTTCACTTTTCCTTTTGTTCAGTCATCCTGGTGCAATATATATATATATATATATATATATATATATATATATATATATATATATATATATATATATATATATATATATATAAAATAAAGAGCTAGTTATAACTTTTAAATGAATCTTAACCTCAAAAACACTATCAGGGGGTCCTCGAGTGGCTCACCTGGTAAAAGCGTGGTTGTGTGGTCATACAGCACAGGTTCGCGTCCTGGCTGTGCAAAGTTGTCGGTCTTCGCTGTGAATTCCAAAGGGAGCGTAACATTGGCTCTGGCACTCCCGTGGGTTAGGGAAGCAAAAACAAAAGGGACTGTTTCTCCTCATTGCGCTACAGTGAACCCTGCTGGCCAGGCGCCCTGTGAGCTCAAAAGCGGACACCTGCAGGGCTGGCCTTTGTCCTCCAGAGGTCAGTAGCTCGCTGACATCCGCTCTCGAGTTCCTGGGTGTAAAAGAGGATAATAGTTTGGTTGTGGGATCGGAGGACGCCCACTGAACCTTTGGATCTCCTGAGCTGTGTAAGGAATTGCTGCGATGAGGAGAAAAAATAATTGGACATTCCAAATTGGGGAGAAAATCGGGGGTAAATAATTGGGCACACTAAATGTATATATACATAACTTCACGTCTGTCCCCAGGCAGGACGATTGAGATATTCGGTAAAGAAACAATGCTATAATTAATCCCTGTAATTACGCCAATTACAGATGTTTCTTTTGCTCCTAAATTATATTGGGATGGTCAGTAAATCATTTGCTGACAATTGCATCATTCACGGAAGGTGTGCAGCAGGTGTGGGATTAATTGGGCCTATTAATATCCCCATCGCTCACAACTTCTTAATTTCATTTTCAGAAATTGTAAAACAGCTTGTGTAAACTCTATAGACACCAGCCCCCTATATACCAACTAAAAGTCCATTTATATTAAATATTTAAGTACGAGCATCCCAGGGAGAAAACTAGAATAGCAAATGAGCAAGTGTGCTCAGGTCAGCGCTTTGTGGTAACTGCAGGTATTTGCATCACACTGCTGAATGACCAATAGCCACCCAGTACTGTACATTGCAAATGGGCTGTTTCATCTGAGCTCAACTGTGTTAACCCTGACCTAGTCGAGGTTAGTGAACCCTGTTGTTCTGATTATCAACATAATGTCAATAAATCTTACAACACTGCATCACACACTTAAAGCAGTTTTTGGCAAAAAACACCCACCACCACTGTCAAGTGCATAGGAAAAACAACCATAGTTTAACTGCAGTGGAGAAGATTGGATTTAAATAATTGCAAAATACTGCATGTTTGTATATTGAAATAATGAACATGTTAATGATTATTAAAAATACCAATTGTAGTTGTTTTTTTCAGACAAACATAAAAATGTAGGCCACTGTTTAGTGTCTGAAGGGGACACTGTATGCTAACCAAAGCCCATGGCAAGTATACAATATTTTTCTGTATGCATTATTTTCTGTTGAGCACTACTGACACCGTTGAAACGGTGAGTCTTAGGTCGCCTGCGGATACATTAGTCCATTCAATGCGTCTGAACCTGGTGTGTAATCCCAAGGTAACTGCTCACAGTTAACACGTTTTAATACGTTAATTCACGTTTTAAGTAATACAGTGTCCCCTTCAGACATGTTTAAGGAGAAAATTCGGAAATAACATACAACACTATGCACGAGTAAATACCATCCTAACTCCTAACATCCAAAAAAAAATTAAAAAAAATAACAATAATATATATATATATATATATATATATATATATATATATATATATATATATATATATATAATTGCATGCCCCGGTAGCTCCGATATGGAGTCTTGCATGCCCCGCTAGCTACGATATGGAGTCTTTCCATCCACCTCCGGTTGCTTCATTCCGGAGGTGCATGCAATATATATATATATATATATATATATATATATATATATATATATATATATGCATACCCCGGTAGCTAAAAGCTTAGTTGCGGCTCTGGGCAAAACCAACGCCCTTGGCCAGTATACAATATTTTTCTCTATGCATTCTTTTCTGTTGAGCACTCCTGACACCGTTGAAACGGTGAGTCTCAGGTCGCCTGCGGATACATAAGTCCAATCATTGCGTCTGAACCTGGTGTGCAATCCCAAGGTAACTGCTCACTTTTAACACGATTTAAGACGTTAATTCACGTTTTAAGTAATACAGTGTCCCCTTCAGACATGTTAAAGGAGAGATTCGGAAATAACATTCAAACCTATGCGCGAGTAAATACCATCCTAACTCCTAACATCCAAAAAAAAAGAAAAAAGAAAAAAAATAACAATAATTAATATATATATATATATATATATATATATATATATATATATATATATATATATATATATATATATTTGCATACCCCGGTAGCTAAAAGCTTAGTTACGGCTCTGGGCAAAACCAACGCCCTTGGCCAGTATACTACTATGCATTCGTATCTAGGTGTATATGGTAGCTAGCGTTGTGTTGGAGCAGCAGGACAAGCTCGCCATCCCGCCCGCTGCTTTCCTGCTCACCAAAACACAACGCACCCTGGGGAGAGATACCATGGTAAATAGGTAACCTATTTACCATGGTATCCCTCCCCTGCGGCGGCTGCTCTTGATCTCCGGCTGCTCTTGATCTCCGTGAACGCACCCGCTGTCACATTGAAGCGCTTGAAAACACAGCACAACATTCCCTAATAACACTTGCAATGCATTATGACTTCAAAGGTATGACTTTAAGTCTATGACATTATTATTTATTGATTTTATTTTGTTTTATTTCTTTGCTCACCAACTGCCACGACAACACACTCGTTTTTTTTTTTTTTTTATGCAGTACTCCTGACGAACTTCACCCATTGACCGCATCGTACGGGCTCTTAAAGTAGCTTGTGTTGGAGCAGCAGGACAAGCTCGCCATCCCGCCCGCTGCTTTCCTGCTCACCAAAACACAACGCACCCAGGGGAGAGATACCATGGTAATTAGGTAACCTATTTACCATGGTATCCCTCCCCTGCGGCGGCTGCTCTTGATCTCCGTGAACGCACCCGCTGTCACATTGAAGCGCTTGAAAACACAGCACAACATTCCCTAATAACACTTGCAATGCATTATGACTTCAAAGGTATGACTTTAAGTCTATGACATTATTATTTATTGATTTTATTTTGTTTTATTTCTTTGCTCACCAACTGCCACGACAAACACACTCGTTTTTTTTTTTTTTTTATGCAGTACTCCTGACGAACTTCACCATTGACCGCATCGTACGGGCTCTTAAAGCAGCTTGTGTTGGAGCAGCAGGACAAGCTCGCCATCCCGCCCGCTGCTTTCCTGCTCACCAAAACACAACGCACCCAGGGGAGAGATACCATGGTAAATAGGTAACCTATTTACCATGGTATCCCTCCCCTGCGGCGGCTGCTCTTGATCTCCGGCTGCTCTTGATCTCCGTGAACGCACCCGCTGTCACAATTTGAAGCGCTTGAAAACACAGCACAACATTCCCTAATAACACTTGCAATGCATTATGACTTAAAAGGTATGACTTTAAGTCTATGACATTATTATTTATTGATTTTATTTTGTTTTATTTCTTTGATCACCAACTGCCACGACAACACACTCGTTTTTTTTTTTTTTTTATGCAGTACTCCTGGCGAACTTCACCCATTGACCGCATCGTACGGGCTCTTAAAGTAGCTTGTGTTGGAGCAGCAGGACAAGCTCGCCATCCCGCCCGCTGCTTTCCTGCTCACCAAAACACAACGCACCCAGGGGAGAGATACCATGGTAAATAGGTAACCTATTTACCATGGTATCCCTCCCCTGCGGCGGCTGCTCTTCATCTCCGGCTGCTCTTGATCTCCGTGAACGCACCCGCTGTCACATTGAAGCGATTGAAAACACAGCACAACATTCCCTAATAACACTTGCAATGCATTATGACTTCAAAGGTATGACTTTAAGTCTATGACATTATTATTTATTGATTTTATTTTGTTTTATTTCTTTGCTCACCAACTGCCACGACAACACACTCGTTTTTTTTTTTTTTTATGCAGTACTCCTGACGAACTTCACCCATTGACCGCATCGTACGGGCTCTTAAAGTAGCTTGTGTTGGAGCAGCAGGACAAGCTCGCCATCCCGCCCGCTGCTTTCCTGCTCACCAAAACACAACGCACCCAGGGGAGAGATACCATGGTAAATAGGTAACCTATTTACCATGGTATCCCTCCCCTGCGGCGGCTGCTCTTGATCTCCGTGAACGCACCCGCTGTCACATTGAAGCGCTTGAAAACACAGCACAATATTCCCTAATAACACTTGCAATGCATTATGACTTCAAAGGTATGACTTTAAGTCTATGACATTATTATTTATTGATTTTATTTTGTTTTATTTCTTTGATCACCAACTGCCACGACAACACACTCGTTTTTTTTTTTTTTTTATGCAGTACTCCTGACGAACTTCACCCATTGACCGCATCGTACGGGCTCTTAAAGTAGCTTGTGTTGGAGCAGCAGGACAAGCTCGCCATCCCGCCCGCTGCTTTCCTGCTCACCAAAACACAACGCACCCAGGGGAGAGATACCATGGTAAATAGGTAACCTATTTACCATGGTATCCCTCCCCTGCGGCGGCTGCTCTTGATCTCCGGCTGCTCTTGATCTCCGTGAACGCACCCGCTGTCACATTGAAGCGCTTGAAAACACAGCACAACATTCCCTAATAACACTTGCAATGCATTATGACTTAAAAGGTATGACTTTAAGTCTATGACATTATTATTTATTGATTTTATTTTGTTTTATTTCTTTGATCACCAACTGCCACTACAACACACTCGTTTTTTTTTTTTATTTTATGCAGTACTCCTGGCGAACTTCACCCATTGACCGCATCGTACGGGCTCTTAAAGTAGCTTGTGTTGGAGCAGCAGGACAAGCTCGCCATCCCGCCCGCTGCTTTCCTGCTCACCAAAACACAACGCACCCAGGGGAGAGATATCCCTCCCCTGCGGCGGCTGCTCTTCATCTCCGGCTGCTCTTGATCTCCGTGAACGCACCCGCTGTCACAATTTGAAGCGCTTGAAAACACAGCACAACATTCCCTAATAACACTTGCAATGCATTATGACTTCAAAGGTATGACTTTAAGTCTATGACATTATTATTTATTGATTTTATTTTGTTTTATTTCTTTGATCACCAACTGCCACGACAACACACTCGTTTTTTTTTTATGCAGTACTCCTGACGAACTTCACCCATTGCCCGCATCGTACCGGCTCTTAAGGTAGCTTGTGTTGGAGCAGCAGGACAATCTCGCCATCCCGCCCGCTGCTTTCCTGCTCACCAAAACACAACGCACCCAGGGGAGAGATACCATGGTAAATAGGTAACCTATTTACCATGGTATCCCTCCCCTGCGGCGGCTGCTCTTGATCTCCGTGAACGCACCCGCTGTCACATTGAAGCGCTTGAAAACACAGCACAACATTCCCTAATAACACTTGCAATGCATTATGACTTCAAAGGTATGACTTTAAGTCTATGACATTATTATTTATTGATTTTATTTTGTTTTATTTCTTTGCTCACCAACTGCCACGACAACACACTCGTTTTTTTTTTTTTTTATGCAGTACTCCTGACGAACTTCACCCATTGACCGCATCGTACGGGCTCTTAAAGTAGCTTGTGTTGGAGCAGCAGGACAAGCTCGCCATCCCGCCCGCTGCTTTCCTGCTCACCAAAACACAACGCACCCAGGGGAGAGATACCATGGTAAATAGGTAACCTATTTACCATGGTATCCCTCCCCTGCGGCGGCTGCTCTTGATCTCCGGCTGCTCTTGATCTCCGTGAACGCACCCGCTGTCACAATTTGAAGCGCTTGAAAACACAGCACAACATTCCCTAATAACACTTGCAATGCATTATGACTTAAAAGGTATGACTTTAAGTCTATGACATTATTATTTATTGATTTTATTTTGTTTTATTTCTTTGATCACCAACTGCCACGACAACACACTCGTTTTTTTTTTTTTTTTTATGCAGTACTCCTGGCGAACTTCACCCATTGACCGCATCGTACGGGCTCTTAAAGTAGCTTGTGTTGGAGCAGCAGGACAAGCTCGCCATCCCGCCCGCTGCTTTCCTGCTCACCAAAACACAACGCACCCAGGGGAGAGATACCATGGTAAATAGGTAACCTATTTACCATGGTATCCCTCCCCTGCGGCGGCTGCTCTTGATCTCCGTGAACGCACCCGCTGTCACATTGAAGCGCTTGAAAACACAGCACAATATTCCCTAATAGCACTTGCAATGCATTATGACTTCAAAGGTATGACTTTAAGTCTATGACATTATTATTTATTGATTTTATTTTGTTTTATTTCTTTGCTCACCAACTGCCACGACAACACACTCGTTTTTTTTTTTTTTTATGCAGTACTCCTGACGAACTTCACCCATTGACCGCATCGTACGGGCTCTTAAAGTAGCTTGTGTTGGAGCAGCAGGACAAGCTCGCCATCCCGCCCGCTGCTTTCCTGCTCACCAAAACACAACGCACCCAGGGGAGAGATACCATGGTAAATAGGTAACCTATTTACCATGGTATCCCTCCCCTGCGGCGGCTGCTCTTGATCTCCGGCTGCTCTTGATCTCCGTGAACGCACCCGCTGTCACAATTTGAAGCGCTTGAAAACACAGCACAACATTCCCTAATAACACTTGCAATGCATTATGACTTCAAAGGTATGACTTTAAGTCTATGACATTATTATTTATTGATTTTATTTTGTTTTATTTCTTTGATCACCAACTGCCACGACAACACACTCGTTTTTTTTTTTATGCAGTACTCCTGACGAACTTCACCCATTGCCCGCATCGTACCGGCTCTTAAGGTAGCTTGTGTTGGAGCAGCAGGACAATCTCGCCATCCCGCCCGCTGCTTTCCTGCTCACCAAAACACAACGCACCCAGGGGAGAGATACCATGGTAAATAGGTAACCTATTTACCATGGTATCCCTCCCCTGCGGCGGCTGCTCTTGATCTCCGTGAACGCACCCGCTGTCACATTGAAGCGCTTGAAAACACAGCACAACATTCCCTAATAACACTTGCAATGCATTATGACTTCAAAGGTATGACTTTAAGTCTATGACATTATTATTTATTGATTTTATTTTGTTTTACTTCTTTGCTCACCAACTGCCACGACAACACACTCGTTTTTTTTTTTTTTTATGCAGTACTCCTGACGAACTTCACCCATTGACCGCATCGTACGGGCTCTTAAAGTAGCTTGTGTTGGAGCAGCAGGACAAGCTCGCCATCCCGCCCGCTGCTTTCCTGCTCACCAAAACACAACGCACCCAGGGGAGAGATACCATGGTAAATAGGTAACCTATTTACCATGGTATCCCTCCCCTGCGGCGGCTGCTCTTGATCTCCGGCTGCTCTTGATCTCCGTGAACGCACCCGCTGTCACAATTTGAAGCGCTTGAAAACACAGCACAACATTCCCTAATAACACTTGCAATGCATTATGACTTAAAAGGTATGACTTTAAGTCTATGACATTATTATTTATTGATTTTATTTTGTTTTATTTCTTTGATCACCAACTGCCACGACAACACACTCGTTTTTTTTTTTTTTTTTATGCAGTACTCCTGGCGAACTTCACCCATTGACCGCATCGTACGGGCTCTTAAAGTAGCTTGTGTTGGAGCAGCAGGACAGCTCGCCATCCCGCCCGCTGCTTTCCTGCTCACCAAAACACAACGCACCCAGGGGAGAGATACCATGGTAAATAGGTAACCTATTTACCATGGTATCCCTCCCCTGCGGCGGCTGCTCTTCATCTCCGGCTGCTCTTGATCTCCGTGAACGCACCCGCTGTCACATTGAAGCGCTTGAAAACACAGCACAACATTCCCTAATAACACTTGCAATGCATTATGACTTCAAAGGTATGACTTTAAGTCTATGACATTATTATTTATTGATTTTATTTTGTTTTATTTCTTTGCTCACCAACTGCCACGACAACACACTCGTTTTTTTTTTTTTTTATGCAGTACTCCTGACGAACTTCACCCATTGACCGCATCGTACGGGCTCTTAAAGTAGCTTGTGTTGGAGCAGCAGGACAAGCTCGCCATCCCGCCCGCTGCTTTCCTGCTCACCAAAACACAACGCACCCAGGGGAGAGATACCATGGTAAATAGGTAACCTATTTACCATGGTATCCCTCCCCTGCGGCGGCTGCTCTTGATCTCCGTGAACGCACCCGCTGTCACATTGAAGCGCTTGAAAACACAGCACAATATTCCCTAATAACACTTGCAATGCATTATGACTTCAAAGGTATGACTTTAAGTCTATGACATTATTATTTATTGATTTTATTTTGTTTTATTTCTTTGATCACCAACTGCCACGACAACACACTCGTTTTTTTTTTTTTTTATGCAGTACTCCTGACGAACTTCACCCATTGACCGCATCGTACGGGCTCTTAAAGTAGCTTGTGTTGGAGCAGCAGGACAAGCTCGCCATCCCGCCCGCTGCTTTCCTGCTCACCAAAACACAACGCACCCAGGGGAGAGATACCATGGTAAATAGGTAACCTATTTACCATGGTATCCCTCCCCTGCGGCGGCTGCTCTTGATCTCCGTGAACGCACCCGCTGTCACATTGAAGCGCTTGAAAACACAGCACAACATTCCCTAATAACACTTGCAATGCATTATGACTTCAAAGGTATGACTTTAAGTCTATGACATTATTATTTATTGATTTTATTTTGTTTTATTTCTTTGATCACCAACTGCCACGACAACACACTCGTTTTTTTTTTTTTTTATGCAGTACTCCTGACGAACTTCACCCATTGACCGCATCGTACCGGCTCTTAAGGTAGCTTGTGTTGGAGCAGCAGGACAAGCTCGCCATCCCGCCCGCTGCTTTCCTGCTCACCAAAACACAACGCACCCAGGTAACCTATTTACCATGGTATCCCTCCCCTGCGGCGGCTGCTCTTGATCTCCGGCTGCTCTTGATCTCCGTGAACGCACCCGCTGTCACATTGAAGCGCTTGAAAACACAGCACAACATTCCATAATAACACTTGCAATGCATTATGACTTCAAAGGTATGACTTTAAGTCTATGACATTATTATTTATTGATTTTATTTTGTTTTATTTCTTTGATCACCAACTGCCACGACAACACACTCGTTTTTTTATGCAGTACACTCTTAAAAAAAAGGGTACAATATAGAACCCTAAAAGGTTCTATCTGCTGGTATAGATTTGGAACCATTTTGAAGTGCTATATGGAACCTTTTAAAATGGTTCTTTGGAAGAACCCTGCATTAGAGGTTTAATAAAGAACCACCATGGTTCTTATATTAATGGTATAATACAGAACCATATTGGTTCCTCTGAAGAACCTTCTATTGAGGTTTAATATAGAACCATAAGAGTTACACTATTGAACCTTACAATTAACATTCTATGGAGGGTTGTTTGGTTCAACTGAGAAAAAACAAATGTATACCGTTAAGAGCTCTTCACATCCTTTAGAATCCCCCAACCTCAGAAGTGTAAGTGCTTTGATAAATCACTCAATTCAGGATGCCAACAATTTATTTATTAAACATTTATATAACAATTTATTGTTTTTACAGGTTAAACCATTAGAGTAGTTTCAGGTTTAGTTATATACAGTTTTACACCGTTTTATTCAACCTGTGTGTTTTTAATAATTAAACCATATTATTTACACAGTGAAAAAAAGGGTCTCGCAGCAAACTGGAAAATAAATCTATGCATCCCACAGATTTTCCTGAAACTTACACAAAATACATTTTCAAGAACATGTAATAGACCTTGAAAAAGCTGAGATAAAATGTATATTGAAACTGATGAACGTGGGTTTCTTTTTTCTTATTCATTTTTTGGTGGCACAAATTAGAAGAGCTACAGTACAGTATTTAGATCAGAGCTTATTATGAGTTTATGATATCTATAAATTAAGACTGAATGTTTATTAGTTTTTTGAGATCAAAACTTCTATTAAAAACAATTTACATTTGTTATAAACAATTAATTTTCTAATCAGCCATTTACATTTAAAATAAATACTTTTTTTTATATGTACAATTACATTTTTATATCAAATATTCTGTTTTTGTAATCAAATTAAATAGTTGACACAATAAATTCATTTAATTTCAGATTAAATGTTAAAATGGCATTCCATCAGATCAATATAATTATTCCCAAAGTAAAAGTGCAGTTATTTGACTGTACATCTTTAACACTGGCAAAGGTACTTTGTCAGAGATACTCAGCTTCATGAAGTACCTTTCCATGAAAGTCAGACAATTTTTTAGAGCTTTAGGATACTCAATGCCCAAGGAAAAATAAAGAGAAAAAATACA
Organism: Acipenser ruthenus; assembly: GCF_902713425.1. Classification (NCBI taxonomy): domain Eukaryota; kingdom Metazoa; phylum Chordata; class Actinopteri; order Acipenseriformes; family Acipenseridae; genus Acipenser; species Acipenser ruthenus. The sequence goes on from NW_026708737.1 coordinate 10,922, forward strand.
TTCAACAGCAAGGGTAATATCCATTCCTGGATAATCACTGAGTATCTCAATTCCATCAACACAAACAGAGATGTCATCTGCTGCCAATGGGCTTGTTGTTCCCTTGAAAACGATAGTTGGCGTAGGTGATGGTGGTACCTGTATAGATTTTAAAATAATAATTAATAACTTTATTCAACAATAAATTATGTGAAATTGTACTTCAGCAGCATCTCACCATACCTACAAGCAGTGGCGGCTCGTGTGGTGGGGCTGCGGCTACTTTAAAGGGATTTCGTAATATTCCTCCCTTTAAAAACATTTTAACTGTCGGATCTCACTTAAAACAGCGAGGAACGTCTTAAACTCCTGTTAATTGCCTACAAGTCTCCCTCATAATTCATTAAGTACACATTTATGGCAAGCCAAATTAAGAGATACCTTTAAATATTTAACAGATATCTTTAAATATTTCAAAATATCCTTAAATCAGTTGAATATATCTTAAAATATTTTGAAATAATTAGAGATATCTTAACATATTTTAAGATATCTCAAAATGGTTTACAGATATCAGGAATTAATTTGGAGATATTTCAAACTCATTTTGAGATATCTCTAAATGATAATTTGACTTTGTATTTAACATTGAAAACATCAATTCAGTTAAGCTACATTTAAAAAGTAGAGCTCAATTAACTTACTTGGTCAACAACAAACAGATTTTCCCTCTCTCGAAACAAAGCTGGCAACAGCAACAATGCAGCATTCATTCTCAGTCCTACAAATAGGGTATCAGATCATATACAAAGTACAAAGCAAACGGAAGAATGTTGAGCAACCCTGGTCTGAGAGGTACAGGATCTTTGGCTTTGCATTCCACCAGTGCTCTCAGTTACATTCATGAATTCATTATTTGCTAAACTGCACAGATAAAGAATAGTTTAAATGATTTAAAGGTACCTAAAAAAAACACACACACGACTGTAGCTCTCCAGGACCAGGACTGACCACCACTGATACAAACGTTATTGTGGATTGGAGCAAAAAAATGTTAAGAACAGTATCAACAAAGTTTCTAAAAATCTGTTCATGCAGGTTTTTCGCATTGGTTTTTATGCCCCTGTGAGAGCTAAATACCAGCTATCTTCCCCATGAAATATTATGCTCCAAGTGTATGAAATGAAGTTGCATCATTTTCTGTTTAATAGTTATTTATAGATCCTATTCTGAGATAGGTCAAAACAATTTGATGTACAATAAATATTTCTTATACATTACCATTTCCCTGTGTCTTATCTGAAGCATCTTCAATGTAGGACATCACAGTAGTTAGAAGATGCCCACTAGAAAGTCTGAAAATAGCATCTACCATTCTGGATAGGCCACTCATTAGGTTCCGTTCCAAGTTTACTCCAAAACGTAGTTCTACTTCGTGCAACAGCTAAAATACAGATGCTAAAGTTATTATTATATTTATTTATTTATCATATGCCTTTATCCAAGGCGATATACACAGCTGTAAAAAAGAGTTGAATACTTACAAATAATGTAGTAGTTAAAAAAATCAATAAATAAAACAAAATCAAACTAAACTGAATGCGAGCAGAAAGAAGTTGCATGGGAAAAACCAGGAGCAGTGGAGTTTTGTAAAAGCTGGAGCAGGTGGATTGCTGATGCAGAAAGGTCACCTAGGAGGACTAATTAAAGTGATTATACATGCTTATAACTAAAAATATTAATTTCTGATCAATCACCATAGTAGAATAAAAACTAGTACCTACCAGTTTAGGATGCTTTAGGAATGGAAACAGACCAAGGACTTCTTCAGTGGACTTCTTCTCCATCATTCTTTCCCGAGTGTGTACAGTTCTATTCATGCTGTCACATATGGCTTCAATGTTCGGCCTCAATTTCGTTATTTCTTTTCTTATGGAGTCCAAGTGTTTGGCAATACTATGCTCGTCTTCTCCTGGGAACTCCTCACTTTGCATCTGCAATATGTATCATAACGTTAAGTAATTCAATACTTATGATCAGGCATTTACTGCATGTATTCTCTGTGCTTTTCTTTACTCTGGAAAAATGCTAAAGATCAAGTACTCTCCATGAAAGCCAATTAGCTAATAAACTACACAATCGCATGTATGTACATATATAAAGTATGTAATTCTATTTCAATCTATTTCTGTCAATGCAGATCCAAGAGTTAGGCTTACAGATTCTCTTCTCTTTTTCATGAGCGGTTGCTGTTGCTCTGGTGCACGCTTCCTTCCTCGACCCACAGCACCAAACTTTTTTTTCATGTCTTCTACAGTCTCCACTGAAATAAGTGTCTTTCTCTCTTTTTTGAATTTATTTCTCAGTATTTCAAGTAGAGTAGCCTGAAACAATGATAGAAAGTTAAACCTATGTCCATTATCTGGCTATAAAAAATACATATCAACTAGTAAAAATATATTTAACGCTGCATAATTTTGACAAATTAATGTTTATTCGACTATTTCTTTTATGAATATAACTACCAAATGTATACTCACATATCCAGTTTGGCTGTCATCCCTTAGAAATCTGTACTTACAGCACAAAGTACTTAGCACAGTACTGTACATTATGTGGTCTGGATACCTAAATATACAGATTAGAAAATAATATAGGCATATGAATTGTAAGTGAATTGTAAGAAAAATATATATTTGAGAAATAATGTCATGAAATACAGTTGCATTTTACAATTGCTTTAATTTACAAAAAAAACATGCTGAAAAGCATTATCAAAATGAATTTAATAAAACTTTTTCTCTTGAATAAAATATTGCTGTTATGATAGATTTAAAAAAAAAAATAGTAATCATTTTAAAAATGAATATGCTATTTTATGTTATGTAATTATTCTAAAATTGGTTGCCTATGTATCTGAAACAAACACCGAAATCTCAGTTCTTACAGCGTATATTTGCTGAGGTCATCAAACAGAGTCTGTATTAGAGCTGCACGAAGGGCAGATTTGTCTTTTGATTTGAAACCAATGTCCTTTCTATCAAGGGCCATCTGTACAACTGGAGGAAATATAGGCAATGTATAACATGCGGTCCAAACATGAACACTTGTTGAGGTTTGTGGCACTTCTCTGCATTCTACTGGTAGCACCTTCTCTGAAACAATATGCTCATTTGCTTTTGTTCTATGAAAATACAAAAAACAACAAAAAAAACAATATTTCATAATTTTAATCACCTGAAAATATCTAAAGACTTGATATTTAAACAGAGCCTTATAATATAACAGCCATATTAATTTTCTACACAGAAGTTTAAAACCATACATTCCCAGTCCTCATTTTCAGGAATTAAACTCTCTCTCTCTCTCTCTCTCTCTCTCTCTCTCTCTCTCTCTCTCTCTCTCTCTCTCTCTCTCTCTCTCTCTCTCTCTCTCTCTGTGTTTCCATAAAGAAATGTACTCCCATAATATACATCTTTCTTACAATACAACATTACAATACAAAAAGCGTACTGGTAGTAGTAATTTATACTTTTCAAAGTGATTCCTGTATAGTATGTGGTATTTAAATGTAAATGCTAAAACACAACAATAGACTAAAATAATGTATAATATATTTGTCATTACATACCTTTTAAGGTTCTCGAGAGCCTTTAAAAATTTGACTTGGTCCTTCATAGTTCGGAAGATCTTTCCAATCATATGTTCTGTCAGACCTAAAAGAGTCTCACCATCTATTTCTTCACCTAATGAACAAAAAAACATAAAATTAATCAGAAAAATAAGCACCAATGTTAACCTGCCATTGTAATTAATATCACAGTTTTAAATGCAAGCAGTACCTTATACACAGTATGATGAGGTGCAATATATAAACATCCATCACTGTCTTCATAAGCATCTAGTGCATGGTAGTCAACTTCATTGCCAGGTGTTAATGTACACCACTCATGCAAAGCCTCTATTTTGAAGGCATGAAGGTGAGAATTAAATTCCAGAGCAAAATACAGTTTCCCACACAAAATCCATGTACACCTAAACTGAATGATATGCAAGATTTTGAAAAAAATGGGTAAATCCTCATGGACTACATCGACAATGAAGTAATCCTTGACTTCGTATTTCACGTGATCCACAGTTAGTTTCTTTACTTTCAGTATGGTTTCATCAGCTTCAAGTTCACTGGCTTGAATATTGCATTTTTCAAGAATAATGTCTTTCAAAGATGTAGATGATAGCTGAACAACACAAGACCCTTCTTGCTCATATGACTGATGCAAAGCATCTGCACAACAAAAATCCCAACACTGTCTTTGTTGATGTCTTTTTGCTAAAGTAAAGCAGATGTTCCGGAAGTTCCACACATTTCTTGCAAGCCGCTTAAAGTACTGGTGCTTTCCTTCAAAACGTAAGCACCAAAGTGATCAAAGTGGTCCAAATTCAGCTAGCAATCTGGGGTAGTGTACCAAGTAATGCAATTTTGGTATAAAATTACCAGGATACAGTCTATTAAATTCGCTGAGAAATTCTCAAATTAAAATCTGCAAATGTGAAAGTGACGACTTTTTCACAACAGGAGACATTACAAAGTCTACTATTTCACGCACCGGCGTAGATTTAGCTAGGGACGGTAGGGACATGTCCCTACCAATGTCAAGGGACCGTTGAATTGTCCCTACCAATAATTTTGATAAATCTTAAACGTCTTTTGTCAAGTCATTTTATCTGCTCCACAAAGGGTTAACTCTCTCAAGCCCCCCGCCCCTCCCCCTCGTTAGTCCTCCCTCCTCCAAAAAAAACAAAACAAAAAAAAACGCTAATTTGATTGGCTTTGGCCCTTCCATACTGCATCACTGTAACACGGACTCAGTGCGTGGCTGACGTCAGGGACCAGCAGAGTGTGTTGTTTTCATTGAAGTGCGAAAGTGCACAAGGACTCGGGAGTGAAAGGTAAATCTCCGGGTTTAAAATAAAAAAAAAAAATTCTAGTCATTCTTAAACGGTGTACATTGTGCCATAATTTTCACATTTATTTTAAAAAATAAGAATAAATATAATCAGTTTAATTCGATGTTTGTGTTTGTTGGTTAATGCGTTGTCATATTATTTCAATCCTCCTTCCTCCCTTTGTAACTAACTTACTCCTTGCTTGATATTTTTGTATCGTGTGTGTAAAAAGCGAACACGAACATATGTATTTGATTGAATGGACAGTGTGACTATCCAGGCGGCTAAATATATAAAAAGTCAAATTAATGGTGGGGGGGGGGGACAACGACAGATATACAAATAAATTTCAGTGTGGCGTGAGTAAAAAAAAGGTTGAGAACCGCTGGTTTAGGCTGGACTCTGGAAAGACGCTCATCTGAAGTTGCCGCTTGCCGGTCAGGCTGATATGAGTGTGAGCCACTGACTGAATGAAAGCCAGGTGCCGCGGCTGAAGGTATTGTCAGCTCGTCAGCAACATAGTTTGAGAGAATAAAGCTACCTACCTACCTACCTATTACGTTAGCGACCCATTGCTAGCTGCTAACCCAACGTCCTTGGTGGCTAGCTAGCTTGTTTCACAGCTAAATCATTATGTGTGTGTGTGTGTGAGAGAGAGAGAGAGAGAGAGAGAGAGAGAGAGAGAGAGAGAGAGAGAGAGAGAGAGAGAGGCAGCAGCAGCAAGATGAGCTCTTAATTTAAACTAAAAAAATGTTAATCTAGAGTAAATTTAATTGTGAGAATTAAGAATATAAATCAGTAAGAACAAATAAAAAACAAATGGAAAACTTTTACTACAGAAATAAGACATCCAGGAAAAATTAAACAATTAAACAAGAAAGAAAGAAAGAAAGAAAGAAAGAAAGAAAGAAAGAAAGAGAAAGAAAGAAATAGAAAGAAAGCAAAAGAAAAGAACTGAACTGAAGAGGAAAAGAAAAGAAATAAGACCTCCAGGAAAATTAAACAAGAAAGAAAGAGAAAGAAAGAAAGAAACAGAAAGAAACAGAAAGAAAGAGAAATAAACAGAAAGAAAGAGAAAGAAACAGAAAGAAATAGAAAGAAACAGACAAATTGAAATAAACAGAAAGAAAGAAAAAGAAAAGAACTGAAGAGGAAAATAAAAGGTAAGCCTTTTTAATATAACAAATTAACTAAAACCTAATAGCTAAAAACTCTCAGTCACTGAAAGCAGCTGAAACCGGTTGGTTTTTGGCAGTTGGTCGGAATGGATAAATGTATCAATTTAGACCTGCAGAGTGGGAGGGGCCAGACTAGCAGTGTAATCCGATACCCTGATGAGGTCACCAGTGCAAAGGCAAAGAAGCTGTATAAGAACAAGCTAATGAAGGAGTCCCCAGAGACACTGATAACAGACTGCAGCCTGGCTGGGGGCAAGAGGACCAAAACCAACCTGCTGTTCTATACACAGCACCCCACTGCCTGGCACACAGCCCTCTGCACAGCACATAGTAATATCAAGCTGGGAGGGATTTGCAAAGGAAGGCAACTGCGTATAGGAGATGAAACTGACCCTGACAGCACAAGGCTCAGCATCAATGTGTTTTATAATGGCACTATTATGATTCAGGGAACTGAGGCCAGCCTAGAACTATTCGAGAAAGATTTCCAGGCTCTAAAAGAACTGGCTGAGAAGGAGAAAAAAAATCCAGAGGTACTAGACCCAGAACAGCAGCCAGCTCCCCACACCGCAGACACAGCCCCCTGCAGCCCCCACACTGCAGACACAGCCCCCTGCAGCTCCCCCACTGCAGCCCCCCGCACCCCCCCGCTCACCCCCAGACTGCCCAGCACAGTGCAGCACTTGAAGGAATGCCTCTCACTGCTGGAGGTTGAGTTTGCAGAATTCAAGGAGCTCACCCTGACCACGCTGACAGAGAACGACCTCGTGCAGCAGATAAGAGACGAGGTGAGGCAGGTGAGGAACGAGGCCAGGGCTTCCATCAGGGAGCTGGGAGCTGAGATGGGAGAGTTGCGGCAGGACAACGAGGCCCTGAGAAACGAGCTGGCCAAGCTGAGAGAGGAGCTGCAGCGCAAAGAGAGGAGCATACAGAGCCTGAGAGAGCAGCTACTCAGAGTCACACCTCCTCCCCCCCACCCAGAACAGCAACACCACAGCCAGCCCAAGAACACAGGAGCTCCAGCAAGCAGGGCCTGTCTGACTGACACCGACACCGATACACACACCACATCATCCCACACACACACTGATCCAAACACACACCCCACTCCCCCAGCACACCCCGACAGTGAGACACTCCCCCCCACCACACACACTACCCCCCACTCCCCCACCACACACACTGATCCAAACACACACCCCACTCCCCCAGCACACCCCGACAGTGAGACACTCCCCCCCACCACACACACTACCCCCCCACTCCCCCACCACACACACTGCCCCTCCCTCCCACATCACACACACTGCCCCAGAGACACAGACTCCCTCGAGTAGACAGGCTAATAAAATATACAGCTCCAAGGTAGCCATTCTTATCGACTCCAACGGGAAGTACTTGAACCAGCGAAGACTCTTCCCCAGCAGCCGGGTAGCAAAATTCTGGTGCCCAACTACAGAAAGGGCGCTCCAGCTGCTGTGCCAGTCGACCCTGAGAGACCCCGAGCACATTATCATCCACACTGGCACCAACGACCTGGGCTCTCAGGGGGAAGATGTGGCCGAGTCGGTAAGGAGAGTAGCGGAGAAGGCCACAAAGGAGTTCCCTGGTGCGAAGATAGTGATCTCCACCCTGCTGCCCAGAGAGGACGTCCCCCAGCACACTATTCAGAGGATCAACAGTGACATCTCCAGAGGCTGTGCCCTTCTGCCTAATGTCCACTTGGCACACCACCCCACCCTGAGCACGCTGCACCTGTACGACCATGTACACCTCGACCAGGAAGGCGTTAGGATCTTCGCCAAAAACCTAAAGGACACTGCCATGGGCCCAGACCCCGCCAGCCACCCCCGAAACAGGAGCACACCGGACCACCACCAAGGACAGCGCAGCCCTGTGCTTACGAGGAGACCCCCCCAAGAACACCAGCCTCTGCAGCCTGGACACCGGCAGCACACACTACAACAGACCAGAAGAGCCCAGCCCAGCAGAGCCCAGCCCAGAGGGACCCAGCCCAGCAGAGCCCAGCCCAGAGGGATCCAGCCCAACAGAGCCCAGCCCAGAGGGATCCAGGAACAGCAGCAGCTCCAGCACAGCAGTCAGACAGAGCAGCAGCAACACAGCTATGCAGCAGCTGCTTCCAAACCAAGGACCCTAGCCAGCTCTGAGATGGGGGAGATACGGCAGCTCCTGAACTTAATTTTCAAAATCATGAGCTAAGTACACCCCACTCTAAATGTATTAGAAAAGAAATGTACAACTAATAATAATTAGAATAAGAAAATAATACAAATAATAAGAAAATACTTAATAGTGTAAAACATGTTACTGATTTATGTTCAATGTTTCTGACATTATATTTTATTCTAGATAATAATTATAAATAGCTTAAATTATAAATATGAGATCGCTTACAATTAGCTCCTGGAATATTCAGGGTTTGTGTTCGTCAGTGTTTGGGCTGAAGAGCACAGACCCTGAATTCATCAGAAATATAAATAACATAGATATAATTATTCTCCACGAGACGTGGTGCCGTGCTGATGTGTCCACTCACTGTCCCTCAGGCTACAGGGAGATTATAGTGCCCTCCCTGAAACACTCACACGTAAAACGTGGCAGAGACTCAGGGGGGATCATTGTGTGGTACAGAGAGGAGCTCACCGACTCTATTAGACCAATAAGAACAGGAGAGACCCACCTGTGGCTAAAAATGAATAATAGCATTGTCACCTGCCAAACAGATATCTACCTGTGTGCAGCCTACATCCCCCCATCGGACTCCCCTTATTACAAGGAAGACACCTTCCATGATCTCCAGACAGAGATCTGCCACTTCCAGGCCCAGGGAAGTGTGCTGCTCTGCGGTGACTTTAATGCCAGAACAGGCACTCTGCCTGACTTCATGAACTCACAGGGCAACAGCCACATATTCGGACAATCCCCTCTGTACCACACGCACATGACTACAAACAGGAATAGCCATGACAGTGTGGTAAATAAAAATGGGAGACAATTATTGAATCTCTGTCAAGGCCTAGGCCTCTATATCATGAATGGCAGGATCAGAGGGGACTCTTTAGGTAGGTTTACATACAGCTCAGCTCTTGGTAACAGTGTGGTGGACTATGCCATCACTGACCTGGACCCCTCCTCTATTAATGCATTCACTGTCAGACCACAAACCCCCCTGTCAGATCACAGTCAAATCACTGTGTTCATAAAAAGAACAGAGCAGATCAACAACACACAGACACAGCCCTGTAAGCTGTACAATCTAAACCATTCCTACAGATGGGCTCCAAACAGCACAGAAATATACAAAGAAGCAATTGGCACCAATGAAATAGAAACCCTAATACACACATTTCAAAACACACAGTATCAACACACAAAAACAGGAGTAACTCTGGCTGTAAAAGATTTGAATAACATATTTAGAAAAGCAGCAGAAAAATCTAAATTAAAAATAGTAAATCGGAAAAACAACCAAAAGAATAAATTCAAAGAAAAGTGGTTTGATGAAGAATGTAAAACTAGAAGGGAAAAACTAAGACAGCTATCCAATCAAAAACATAAAGATCCAGACAGCCCAGATTTACGCCTCAGATACTGTGAGGCACTGAATCAATACAAACACACTCTAAGAAATAAAAAACAAGACCATATTAATAAACAACTCAGCGAAATTGAGGAGTCAATAAACCAAAATCATTTTTGGGAAACCTGGAACAACCTAAATTCAACAAAAAAAGAAGAATTGGCCATCCAAAATGGAAACATTTGGAAAAAACATTTTGAAAACCTTTACAAAGAAATACAAAACAAAGAACAAAAAACTCAAAATGCCATTTGTGAAAAACTAAAAAATTTAGAATCCTGTATTAAGGACAATCAGAACCCCCTCGACACCCCAATCACGGTGGAGGAGCTGAGTGATAAACTCAAGGCCCTCAAATCAAAAAAAGCAAGTGGACCTGACAGCATCAACGCTGAGATACTCAAACACAGCAGCCCCAAGCTGCAGGAGGCCCTGCTCAAACTCCTCAATCTTGTACTGAGAGCTGGGTATTTCCCTGAGACCTGGAACCAAGGGCTTATAACACCCATATATAAAAGTGGAGACAAATTCGACCCCAATAACTACCGGGGCATCTGTGTGAGCAGTAATCTGGGGAAGGTGTTCTGCAGTATCATTAACGCCCGGATACTGGCCTTCCTTACCGAACACAGTGTCCTGAGTAAGAGTCAGATTGGATTTCTACCAAAACACCGCACTTCTGATCATGTTTACACCCTACACACCCTAATCAATAAACACGTCCATCAAACTAATAAAGGAAAAATATTCGCTTGCTTTATAGACTTTAAAAAGGCATTTGATTCAATTTGGCATAAAGGACTATTTCTTAAACTTCTTCAAAGTGGTGTAGGGGGTAAAGTCTATGACATCATAAAATCGATGTACTCAGAAAATAAGTGTGGTGTGAAAATTGGCAACAAAAGAACAGAATTCTTCACACAAGGGCGTGGGGTGAGACAGGGCTGCAGTCTGAGCCCAACACTGTTCAACATCTATATCAATGAGCTGGCCACAGTGTTGGAGCAGTCTGCAGCCCCTGGCCTCACTCTACATGACACTGAAGTCAAGTTTCTGCTCTATGCAGATGACCTGGTCCTGCTGTCACCCACAGAGCAGGGGCTGCAGCAGAGCCTGGCACTGCTAGAGCAGTACTGTCAGACCTGGGCCCTGGCAGTAAACATGAACAAGACCAGAGTCATGATATTCCAGAAGAAAGCCAGATCTCAGGGAAATAAGTACCACTTCACTCTAGGTAACACCACCCTAGAGCACACCAGCAGCTACACATACCTGGGTCTGACCATCAGTGCGTCAGGGAGCTTTAACCTGGCAGTGAATGCACTAAAGGAGAAAGCACGCAGGGCTTTTTATGCCATAAAGAGGAGGCTCTACAATATAAATCCCCCCGTCAAAATTTGGCTCAAAATTTTTGAAAGTGTAATTCAGCCAATTGCTCTCTATGGCAGTGAAGTGTGGGGTCCAATCACCAACCAGGACTACACAAAATGGGACAAACACCCCACAGAAACCCTGCATGCAGAGTTCTGTAAAAACATCATGAGATTACAAAGAAAAACACCAAACAATGCATGCAGGGCTGAATTAGGCCTTTATCCATTGATTATTAACATCCAAAAAAGAGCATTAAAATACTGGATTCATCTAAAAACTAGTGACCCAAACTCACTCCATCATAAAGCCCTGCAATACCAAGAGCTCAGCCCAGAAAAGAGTCCCCTCAGCCAGCTGGTCCTGAAGCTCACTGAGCTGAGCAACACTGACATCAGTCAGCTTCAGGACAGCACTGCAAAAACAATTCCAATTAGTGTCAACCAAATTATAAAACACCTGAAACACTCCTATCTGGACCATTGGGATACAAACACTAAAACACAAAACAAACTAGAGTGCTATCGGACCCTAAATAGAAATTACACCCTGGCAGAATACCTGGTAACTGTCAGAAACACAAAGCAGAGGCAGATCCTGACCAAATACCGGCTCAGTGACCACAACCTGGCCATTGAAAAAGGCCGACAGAGGCAAACCTGGCTGGCCAGGGAGAACAGGCACTGTGGTCACTGTGAGACAGGAGAGGTCGAGACAGAGATTCACTTCCTGACACACTGTGAAAAATATAAAAACATAAGGGACATTTTCTTCCCCAAATTCTGTGATTTAGTCCCAGAATTCCCAAAAATGTGTGATACCCAGAAGCTGTCAATCCTGCTGGGGGAAGACAAACACACAGCCAGACTGGCCGGTCAATACGTGGAGACCTGTCATAGCCTGAGGGACAGACCGTGAACACGTCACACTAGAGAGGGAAAAGAGAGAGGGAGGGAGGGAGGGATTCTGTTTAATATAGAAAGAGGGAGGGAGGGAGGGAGGGGGTATTGTTTAATTGAGGGAGGGGGGATTCTGTTTAATAGAGGGAGGGAGGGGGATTCTGTTTAATATAGAGGGGGGAAGGGGGTACTGTTTGATATAGAGGGGAAGGGAGGGATTCTGTTTACTGTATTAATATAGAGGGAGGAGGGATACTGTTAGTATTAAGAAAAATTCTTTGTCTGTATATTTGAGTTGGTTATGCCATGTATGTGCTTTGGCAACACAATTATTTTTATTGTCATGCCAATAAAGCCAATTTGAATTTGAATTTGAATTTGAGAGAGAGAGAGAGAGAGAGAGAGAGAGAGAGAGAGAGAGAGAGAGAGAGAGAGAGAGAGAGCATGTTTTGATATCGTCATTCAACTAACGTTAGCTAATCACTTCAATTTGGCTTTAGGTGACTAAAGCATAATAGCAACCAAAAAAATAAAGATGGACATAAGGAAGTTTTTTTTACAAAAAGTCAAAGTGTAAGTAGGAAGATGTTATTAAAGTAATAAACACAATTGATAATGATTCTCATAGCAAATGAAAAAATAATTTACTAATGAAGTTAACAGAGTCATACTTTCTCTCTAAACAGCATGCATCAATTTATCATTTTATCAGGCGAGTGAAGCAGTGCAGCTTGGTAAAAGCAGTACAGAGGCAGGTGGAGCAACAGGTCGCAGGTGGGGTCTGTAATGGCTTAGTGATTATAACAGTGAAAGTGTTAGACTCAGTTTTGAGATATATTATTGTTTGAGGCACATTGTGATATAATAGTAGGCTAATGCTGTATAGTAATACTCAGCAAATAAAGTTAGCATAGCCATATATTTTCTCTCTATATGGCATGCATCAATTTATTATTTTATCAGGTGAATGAAGCAATGCACCCAGGTACGAGCAGCAGCACAGACACAGGAGTGGCAGGCAGAGCACGTGAGCGTGCGTGTGCTCATGCTTGTAGCGCCAGGGGTATTGGTAGCTTACAGTAAGGCTGGGATAGGTTATAATTCAGGTTATTAGTAATTCTACAGCAGGGATGTCAAACCAGCTTCCAGGAGGGACACTTTATCATAGTGTTTTAAGTGTATACCAGCCAACTTCATGTCAATCAAACTGTCCTCGATTCATGTCCAGCATTCATTTCAAGCCACCAGAAGTTACCATTTAATAGCTGTCTACTAAAAAATTTCTTCCCGGGGGGGCATGCCCCCGAACCCCACTAGCGACCGTGACTCCGCCCCCCTACAAAATTGTGTCCCCACCAATGTTCAAACCAAACCTACGCCCTTGACCTCCGGAATGAAGCAACCGGAGGTGGATGGAAAGACTCAATATTGCAGCTACCGGGGCATGCAAGACTCCATATCGTAGATACCGGGCATGCAATTATATATATATATATATATATATATATATATATATATATATATATATAAATGTTATTTTTTTTATTTTTATTTTTTTGGATGTTTGGAGTTTTACTCGCGCATAGTTTTGTATGTTATTTCCGAATTTCTCCTTAGACATGTCTGAAGGGGACACTGTATTACTTAAAACGTGAATTAACGTATTAAAACGTGTTAACTGTGAGCAGTTACCTTGGGATTACACACCAGGTTCAGACGCATTGAATGGACTAATGTATCCGCAGGCGACCTAAGACTCACCGTTTCAACGGTGTCAGTAGTGCTCAACAGAAAATAATGCATACAGAAAAATATTGTATACTGGCCATGGGCTTTGGTTTTCCCCAGCGCCGTAACTAAGCATTTAGCTACCGGGGCATGCAAATATATATATATATATATATATATATATATATATATATATATATATATATATATATATTTATAAATTGCATGGACCTCCGGAATGAAGCAACCGGAGGTGGATGGAAAGACTCAATATTGCCTCTACTGGGGCATGCAAGACTCCATATCGTAGATACCGGGCATGCAATTATATATATATATATATATATATATATATATATATATATATATATATATATATATATATATATATATATATATATTATTGTTTTCTTTTTTTCTTTTTTCTTTTTTTTTTGGATGTTAGGAGTTAGGATGGTATTTACTCGCGCATAGTTTTGTATGTTATTTCCGAATTTCTCCTTTAACATGTCTGAAGGGGACACTGTATTACTTAAAACGTGAATTAACGTATTAAAACGTGTTAACTGTGAGCAGTTACCTTGGGATTACACACCAGGTTCAGCCGCATTGATTGGACTAATGTATCCGCAGGCGACCTAAGACTCACCGTTTCCACGGTGTCAGTAGTGCTCAACAGAAAATAATGCATACAGAAAAATATTGTATACTGGCCATGGGCTTTGGTTAGCATACAGTGTCCCCTTCAGACACTAAACAGTGGCCTACAGTTTTATGTTTGTCTGAAAAAAACAACTACAATTGGTATTTTTAATAATCATTAACATGTTCATTATTTCAATATACAAACATGCAGTATTTTGCAATTATTTAAATCCAATCTTCTCCACTGCAGTTAAACTATGGTTGTTTTTCTTATGCACTTGACAGTGGTGGTGGGTGTTTTTGCCAAAAACTGCTTTAAGTGTGTGATGCAGTCTTGTAAGATTTATTGACATTATGTTGATAATCAGAACAACAGGGTTCACCAACCTCGACTAGGTCAGGGTTAACACAATTGAGCTCAGATGAAACAGCCCATTTGCAATGTACAGTACTGGGTGGCTATTGGTCATTCAGCAGTGTGATGCAAATACCTGCAGTTACCACAAAGCGCTGACCTGAGCACACTTGCTCATTTGCTATTCTAGTTTTCTCCCTGGGATGCTCGTACTTAAATATTTAATATAAATGGACTTTAGTTGGTATATAGGGGGCTGGTGTCTATAGAGTTAACACAAACTGTTTTACAATTTCTGAAAATGAAATTAAGAAGTTGTGAGCGATGGGGATATAAATAGGCCCAATTAATCCCACACCTGCCGCACACCTTCTGTGAATGATGTAATTGTCAGCAAATGATTTACTGACCATCCCAATATAATTTAGGAGCAAAAGAAACATCTGTAATTGGCGTAATTACAGGGATTAATTATAGCATTGTTTCTTTACCGAATATCTCAATCGTCCTGCCTGGGGACAGACGTGAAGTTATGTATATATACATTTAGTGTGCCCAATTATTTTACCCCCGATTTTCTCCCCAATTTGGAATGTCCAATTATTTTTTCTCCTCATCGCAGCAATTCCTTACACAGCTCAGGAGATCCAAAGGTTCAGTGGGCGTCCTCCGATCCCACAACCAAACTATTATCCTCTTTTACACCCAGGAACTCGAGAGCGGATGTCAGCGAGCTACTGACCTCTGGAGGACAAAGGCCAGCCCTGCAGGTGTCCGCTTTTGAGCTCACAGGGCGCCTGGCCAGCAGGGTTCACTGTAGCGCAATGAGGAGAAACAGTCCCTTTTGTTTTTGCTTCCCTAACCCACGGGAGTGCCAGAGCCAATGTTACGCTCCCTTTGGAATTCACAGCGAAGACCGACAACTTTGCACAGCCAGGACGCGAACCTGTGCTGTATG
The DNA here is from genome assembly GCF_902713425.1 of Acipenser ruthenus. Lineage (NCBI taxonomy): Eukaryota > Metazoa > Chordata > Actinopteri > Acipenseriformes > Acipenseridae > Acipenser > Acipenser ruthenus. Next base: position 26,583 of record NW_026708737.1, read on the forward strand.
ACCACACAACCACGCTTTTACCAGGTGAGCCACTCGAGGACCCCCTGATAGTGTTTTTGAGGTTAAGATTCATTTAAAAGTTATAACTAGCTCTTTATTTTATATATATATATATATATATATATTGCACCAGGATGACTGAACAAAAGGAAAAGTGAAACGAAGAAACTGTAAAAAATGACGACTGGACACCAACCACTAAAAGCTGGTAATTTTAAACTTTAAAGAGATAGTTTATACCCTCTAAGCGGGCAATTTCTAATCTCTTTATTCATGCCACTGTCTGGTGCTCCAAGGGAGACTACAGTTGGATTTTTATACCAGCTCTGTTATCCCCAGCTGGGGATGAAATCCATTGCGAAGGGGATGAAGTGGAGGTGGCTGTACACACACACACACAATTTGTTACAAACTGTTTATCCAATTGACAGGAAACTTAGCATCAACATTATAGAGTATACATTAATGATAATATACAAGATTGTGAATGTCACACAGTTTTACATACATCTGGATAATCCCTCATCAGACTGTGATTAAACATTTCATTGCTAATTCTTATTCTATCCTGTACATACTGTTGATATGTCATGTTCATCGTTTAGAGTTTACGTGGCAGGAGATGTATATGTATACATAAGCATAGGCAAATTGTAAGCATGGCAAATTCTTTGTTGAGATTTAGTAATGTCTTTCTCAAAGAGACCCAAGTGTAAATGTTTGTCGTAAGCACCATGGATAATAGCATTTACATAATGTCCCGTGACAAGAAATTACATCTAAAATACAAATGTATTTTTTTCAGATTTGTAAAAAAAAGACCTGCTTCTCCTGGTGTTGTATCCTTGCTGGACGGAGATGGTGAAGATGCTGGAGGCGGCCAAGCCAGCACAGTATGGGGTAGATTTGACAAGGGACAAGAAAAGGTAATTAGAATTACAACGTGATGTTTAGGAACCCGCATTAGAGAGACAGATAGATTCAAATTATTATTTTTCTCTGTCCCCTTACATTTGTATGCTGTTTGAAATCATATTTTTGTAATAATCTGTTTTCAGGATATGCCATAGACCTAGGTTAGATGAGCCAAAATGTCTTTATATCAGTAGTAACTGTGTATAGCCAGGTATACAATCGGAAACTTAATTCACTTTTGAGTTATTGTCTATGTTTGGTACACAGCTTATCTTCCTGATTTTATTTTTATTTTTTTTAACTTAGGTTCCATTACCAGTGCTGTCCCATAAAAATGAACCATTTTCCTGCCACATTGTTTCACCCTCTGGACATATCAATGATTCAGATCTTTTACACATATCCATCTTATATGGATGTTTTGTGTTTTGTTTATAAAAAATGTGTAAATGTGTAAAGGACTAGGGGTTGTGGTGTTTGTCTGAAGTAAGAGAGTGGTGGTGTAACATCAAATCATTTGCAGCACGAATAAGTCAGTCACTGGCCATGTCATGCACACATATTTCTAACTCATTGGTTGATCGAAAATAAGTTTAACATGCAATGGAGTAGTTCATTGGTTTTATACGCTCCCTTTAAAGATGTAATAAACAATCTCATCCAGTGGGATCTCTTTTCAGGGTGTGCAGTAGCAGAAGGGGATTGTGGGAATGTGTGGAGCTAAGGAAGGTAGAAGGAGATGCGCAGTAGAAACCCTGGGATATGTTTACACAATGAACTAATTTGTGGATGAATATCGTTGGTGTTAATTAAAGTTAATAAGACAAAATATTTTAGTGTAAAATTATTCTTGATGGTGGGGTACTGCCTTTTTTAATTTTTACAGAGATGTAATTTTTTAAATCTTATTGCTATCTTACCAGAAGGCCACCTCCCCTCCAGACATTCCGATCAGAGAAGAGACAATTTGAAGCCAACCCAAAGAGACGTCCAAGACCTTGTCTGGGCTGCCTATCTGTAATATCAGCTAAAAAGGAGGCTCCTGTAACAGTAAGTTATCTTTCCTGTAGCCATTCCCTAGACTGCAGTGTTATGTGGCACTTCATTACCAAATCAATCAGAAAACATGTCACCTTGAGTTAGTCCATTTTTTTAATTTGTTTTTTAAAAATCAATTAAAAGATATTTAAACTTGTCAGTTTTTGTTTACATTGCATTATTTTGGAACTCTTAATACAATTATTGATAATAGAAACAACTTTGCAAATGCCATTACTATTTTTCAGATTCCTAGGATGAAACCGGACAGCGTGTGTTTGTCTTCGCCCTCCAGAGTCAGCCCTGGGGTGGTAGCGGTGAACTGAGCATAATAAAATAATTGGCCATTCCAAATTGGGGAGAAAATAATAAAAAATAATTGGCAACGACTAAATTTATAAAAAAAAAAAAAAAAAAAGTGAAATGCTTCAGTTTTTACAAGCTTGATTAATATGCCCCTATTTACCAGATAGAGGGGTCTACTATTCAATGGTTCTATAGAATGTTGACACACGCTGATGAAAAAATAGCACCATCTAGATTTCTTCCTTATCAAGCAACTAAATCAGACACCATATATCTTGTGATCGTAGCAGATTTTGCCCATTTTGAGGATAAGTGATACCAAACATTAAACAAACTACATGGGAAGTTTTATTAAAAGGATTCTCACCTTTCCCCAGCATATAGCTGATCCTGTCCTAATGTGAAGGTGGATCCAACAAGTGACGTCGTGATCCTGCCAGTCGAAGTGCAGAAAAATCACAGTCAAATGCATGTTGGCCTGATAACCAAATATTGTTCGTGTTTTTTTTTTTTTTTTTTTTTTAATCCTGCGCTAGTAAATCATGTATCTGTGTCAGGATAGCATATACAGCATGCTCATGCCTAAGTAAACAAACATTTTAAGAACATAAGAAAGTTTACAAACAAGAGGAGGCCATTCGGCCCATCTTGCTCTTTTGGTTGTTAGTAGCTTATTGATCCCAGAATCTCATCAAGCAGCTTCTTGAAGGATCCCAGGGTGTCGGCTTCAACAACATTACTGGGGAGCGGGTTCCAGACCCTCGCAATTCTCTGTGTAGAAAAGTGCCTCCTATTTTCTGTTCTGAATGCCCCTTTATCTAATCTCCATTTGTGACTCCTGGTCCTTGTCGAAAAAGTCCCCTGGGTCGACATTGTCAATACCTTTTAGCATTTTGAATGCTTGAATCAGATCACCGCGTAGTCTTCTTTGTTCGAGACTGAATAGATTCAATTATTTTAGCCTGTCTGCATACGACATGCCTTTTAAACCCGGGATAATTCTGGTTGCTCTTCTTTGCACTCTTTCTTGAGCAGCAATATCCTTTTTGTAACGAGGTGACCAGAACTGAACACAATATTCTAGATGAGGTCTTACTAATGCATTGTAAAGTTTTAACATTACTTCCCTTGATTTAAATTCAACACTTATCACAATATATCCGAGCATCTTGTTGGCCTTTTTTTATAGCTTCCCCACATTGTCTAGATGAAGACATTTTAATAAAGAACAAAAATAAAAATCACTTTGTTCTTGAGTTTATTTTGGTATCTTTTGAAATTGGTATTCTTCTTGTGTGTGTTTGTGTATATGCATGTGTGTGAAGGATGTGGGTTGGTGGGAGGGTGTTCATTTTAATGGATTTATGTCTTTTTAAGACAGAATGCTTTTGACAGCTGTTTTGTTGTGTTCACAAAGCTTTAACACTTGAATAAGTCCTTGAGAATTTCATGCAATCTTTTAAAGGTTTTCTGACCTGTAAATTAGTCCTACAACCACACAATGTCAGTGGAGTACACCTAATATGTGTAATTAACAATAATTAAACATTACCAATTTTGACATGATGAATTAACACACAGAAAAGGCTAATGACTAATCAAGCTTTAAATCCAATTTCTTAAAGGCTTAAAAAAATTAGAGTGGTTATCTTCTTTCTTGGATTTGGGATTTCTATTATAATATTTTTATTTAAGTATTTCTTCAAGATATAGGCAGTGCCATTTACAGTGTGGCCATGAATCTTGGATTACTAGCCTCCTTGAGGATCTTTAAAATACATATTCCTGCTCGAGCAATATTTTAAAAAAATATATCTCTGGTTGCAATTTGGTATTTAACATCAGGGAAATGATTCATCTATATGCTAAGGGTTGCAACTTTAAGATCTCTTTTTTCAGTAATTTCAAATGTCTGTCTACTAAAGCCTTTCTATAATGTTCTAAAGATAAATGGCAGATTATGAAAAATATATTGTCGTCACAGTGCATGACTGCAAATGGGTACTGATGTACATTTTGTAATCTGGCACAGTCATGTTTTTTTTTCTTTTTCTAAAACCAAAAGCCTTGATTGCCTCAATTTCTATAGCTATAATTACTCATTAGCCAATAGTTAATGTGTTAATAACTTATTTATTCTTTAGATCAGTTTATGGGGAATTTGTATTTGGTCATGTGGACATCTGGAGGTTATAGGACGGACTGACTTATCATTATATATATATATATATATATATATATACACACACAGTGACACTCAAAAGTATTCACCCCCCTTGGACTTTTCCACATTTTATTGTGTTACAAATGGAATCAAAATGGATTTAATTAGGAGTTTTTGCTACTGATCAACACAAAAAGTGAAAAGTGAAAAATAAAATCTACAAATTGTTCTAAATTAATTACAAATATAAAACTGAAAATAATTGATTGCATAAGTATTCACTCCCTTTGCTATGACACACCTAAATAAGCTCTGGTGCAACCAATTGTCTTTAGAAGTCACATAATTAGTTGAATGGTGTCAACCTGTGTGCAATTAAGGTGTTTCACATGATTTCAGGTTAAATACACCTGTCTCTGGGAGGTCCCACAGTTGGTTAGTACATTTCCTAACAAAAACTACATCATGAAGATGAAGGAACATTCAAAGCAAATCCGGAATAAGGTTCTTCAAACGCACCAATCGGGTAGGATATAAGAACATTTCCAAGGCATTGAATATCCCCCGGAGCACAGTAAAGTCCATTATTAAGAAATGGAGAGAATATGGCACAACTGTGAATCCGTCTAGAAAAGGCTGTCCTCAAAAACTGAGTATCCGGGCGAGAAGGGCACTAGCCAGGGAGGCCACCAAGAGGCCTATGGCAACTCTAAAGGAGTTACAGTCTTCCACGGCTGAGCTGGGAGACACTGTGCATACGGCAACAATAGCCCGGGTGCTTTACAAAACTGGCCTTTATGGGAGAGTGGCAAAAAGAAAGCCATTGTTGAAAAAAAACTTGCATCAAATCTCGGCTAGAGTTTGCCAGAAGGCATGTGGGAGACTCTGAGACCAAGTGGAAGAAGATTCTATGGTGTGATGAGACCAAAATAGAGCTTTTTGGCCACAACGCTAAGCGCTATGTTTGGCGCAAGCCTAACACCGCACATCATCCTGAGAACACCATCCCTACCGTGAAGCATGGTGGTGGCAGCATCATGCTATGGGGATGCTTCTCTGCGTCAGGGCCTGGAAAGCTCGTGAAGATGCAAAAATTGCAGTGTCCAGATGTGCAAAGCTGGTAGAGACTTATACAAATAGACTCGTGGCTGTAATTGCTGCCAAAGGTGCCTCTACCAAATATTGACTCAAGGGGGTGAATACTTATGCAATCAATTATTTTCTGTTTTGTATTTGTAATTAATTTAGAACAATTTGTAGATTTTATTTTTCACTTTGACATTATGGACTTTTTTGTGTTGTTCAGTGGCAAAAACTCATAATTAAATCCATTATGCAGCTGATGCATAGTTCACTCACCCTAGTCTCTGTAAGTCCAGAAGTTACATAAATATTAAGTATTATTTAATCCATCAATACTTCAACATTCGTAAAAGATCTTCACTCCAAATCTCACTTTATAGGCTTTACAGTACACCAAACTGCTATATCATTCTCTTGCTGTTTTGTGAGGTTTTTGAAATTGAGAGGAGCCCTAAGCTAAACTGCTATATAACATCCTGCAACATGCTTGTGGTTCAGTGTTGAGCTCTGAAGATGAGGTCACTGCTGCTTGTCTGCCTGCTTGTGGTCACACTGACTGTGGCTATTCCTGCCCCTATGTAGAGGGGTCTGAAACAGACAAAACAATGAAGGTTGGTAGAAATAGATAAAATTGTATTCTTAAAACTATGTATTTATTTGCATTACTTATTATTTAAACTGAACAAAATTAACTCTAATGAAACTCGTATTTCTAACTTGAGACATAGTATCCATTGAAAGTTAATTTCTGCAGATATATGGTAGTTCCATTCAAGGTGAAACAACTTCTAACGTAAGAAAGAAAAACATTTTACTCACTTGCAGGCAATATTCCCATATTCTAGATATTTATCTTCTAGGGTAAAACCACAAGAAACTAATCCAGGTAGACCAGAATTTTAAACTGAAGTCCTTATCAACCTTGCCTATATGTTGCTGCAGGTCTTCAAAGGATGTTGGGTAATGATTACTGTGAAAAACGTTTTCCTCATTTCACAGGAAGAAAGGGATAGGGACATGTGTTAATGCCATTCATGCAATCAGTGGCGACGCATAGGGGGGGCACGCCTGGTCACGTGCCCCCCCAGATTTCTGCCAGGCAGTGGCTTAGCCACTGTGTTAGGATCGTTCACACTGAAACATGTGTAAGAAATTCCAATATTGTTATATTTTTCGCTTCCCATTATAGCGGGGCGGACGTGGCATGGGCGGCGCTGATTTTTCTTTTCGCTCACGGAAAGAACTTTTTATTTACCGCGTTGCTATCAACCAATGAGAATACATAAGCAAGCTGTACTTGCTCAACCCCAAACACAGATGCATGAAACATATAGGCTATGATTACTGTATATGCTATGTAGCCTAGCTACTACACATATAGATGTGGTAGAGGACATCTACTTTGTAATGAGTAGCCTATGTATTTACATAGAATGCACTCGCCTCATGACATATCTTATTGCCAGCTGACCTCTCCAGCAGCCAGCCTACTAATAAGATTATTATTTTTCACGGATTGTGCAGCCAGCTTCATCAAGGGACGGTAAACCAAGTCCATCCAGGTCTTGGAGATGGAGTGGTGGTAAATGTACAACCTGTTATTAATTGAATAACTAAAGAAATAAATCAGAATGAAAACAGTTCTGGACGCTGCTGAGAGAAAACCCGGCAAAACTGTTTCATTCCTGAGTTCGGTTACCTACTTGTTTTCATTCTGATTATTTGTTTAGGCTACAACGTGTCCGTCAGCGAATGTCAGTGCAGTGTGATACCAAAAAAAAATGAGTGGTTGGATTTGCTGTCAATCAACCCAAGTTTTTTTGTTGGATCAGCTGTTTGTACATTTTTTTTGTGTTTAAAGGCGCTGTAGTTATACAATGTAGTTAATGCAACTGTGTGCACAAGTCCCTCCTCTCCCGAACCTCCAGAAGATTAGGTACCATCGGCAGTCCTGCGTCAGTCAAAGAGTAATTACATTAGTCAGGATTTGTGAAATTAAATAAAATGGGTTGCTTTGCTTTGAACACCAAATGTGAAATAAACAACCATAAGTACGAATGAAATTATATATAGTTACTTATTATCAAAATGTGAAATTGAAATCTGATGCGCATGTTAAAAGTTCAAGTCCTTTGCTTCGTATTTCCTTTTTTGTTTTTAAAACGGAAGTGTTCTGAACTGAATCTCTCTTTTTAACTATTTTGCACAACAGTGTATTTGGTTATTGGATCTTCTTTTTTTTAAAAAAAAAAGTTCTTTATTTTTCGACAATAAAACGTCAATGCACTAATAAGAAATCAGGTTGCCAATTTCACCACTGTGACTATTCACCTTAAAAAAGTTACCATTGCCACCCTCTCCCGAAAAAAAATCCTGTCTACGCCACTGTTGCCAGGGTTTATTATTTAAAAATGCGCAGTTTATTTCAAACTTCAAAACATAATAACATAACAAAGAGTGTCTAAGACCCTTCACCGTTATATTTGTTCTCGTGTGAGACTTTCACTTTTTCAGTCAGCGAAAATATGTGCTAAAACGAGTGAATTTGAGCCCTGTTAAAATGGCAAAAAGACAGCTACGTTTGGAGTTTTTCTACAACAAAAAAGCTAAACCTCCAACGCCAGAGACATCAACAGAAACCGAACCTGACTCTTCTGTAGTTCAGAATGTTACGAACAACACATATATGTATTTGCATGCCCCGGTAGCTAAATGCTTAGTTACGGCTCTGGGCAAAACCAAAGCCCATGTCCAGTATACAATATTTTTCTGTATGCATTATTTTCTGTTGAGCACTACTGACACCGTTGAAACGGTGAGTCTTAGGTCGCCTGCGGATATATTAGTCCAATCAATGCGTCTGAACCTGGTGTGTAATCCCAAGGTAACTGCTCACAGTTAACACGTTTTAATACGTTAATTCACGTTTTTATTAATACAGTGTCCCCTTCAGAGATGTTAAAGGAGAGATTCGAAATAACATTCAAAACTATGTGCGAGTAAATACAATCCTAACTCTTAACATCAAAAAAAAAAAGAAAAAAAATAACAATACTATATATATATATTATATATATATATATATATATATATATATAATATATATATATATATATATAATTGCATGCCCCGGTATCTACGATATGGAGTCTTGCATTCCCCGGTAGCTACAATATGGAGTCTTTCCATCCACCTCCGGTTGCTTCATTCCGGAGGTGCATGCAATTTATATATATATATATATATATATATATATATATATATATATATATATATATATATATCTATATATATATTTGGATGCCCGGTAGCTAAATGCTTAGTTACGGCACTGGGCAAAACCAAAGCCCATGGCCAGTATACAGTATTTTTCTGTATGCATTCTTTTCTGTTGAGCACTACTGACACCGTTGAAAACGGTGAGTCTTAGGTCGCCTGCGGATACATTAGTCCAATCAATGCGTCTGAACCTGGTGTGTAATCCCAAGGTAACTGCTCACTGTTAACACGTTTTAATACGTTAATTCACGTTTAAGTAATACAGTGTCCCCTTCAGACATGTTAATGGAGAGATTCGGAAATAACATTCAAAACTACACTCTAAAAAGTAAGGGTTCTTTGAGGGTTCCTCAGGGAACCTTAGGGTTCTATTGCAAGTTTTTTTTCACAGTAAGGGTTCGTTTGGGAACCTCTGGTTGCTGTGTCTAATATAATATTGCAAAGGGTTCATCTTAGAACTCTTTATATCAATACATTGTAAATTGTGCTCTACAATATTGATGTGCAAATCGCAATTTTTAATACACAATACATGATGAGAGAAAAAGTCTGTCATAAAAAGGTAAACACCATAAATGGTTATAATTGTGTACACGGTATTGAGAGGAAATCAAAGGGCAGATAATATTTTGCCAAATATTTAAATAGAATTTATAATAGTATATGTATGTATAACATGTGTATTGTAGTTTAATGTTAGCCTTTAGGCGTAATTCGGGGGATGTCGTAGAGGGCGCTCTCCCGCTTTGCGCTCCTTTTTTCTTCTTATCCTATTCCTTTTCTTTAGCCTATCTTACCTTCCCTCCGTGGCATCCTGCCCGTAGCGTCCGCGATCTCTTCCGGGTGGAAGCTGATCCCAGTTCAGCCTCATTTAGTATTTCCAGCCAATCGCACAATGCAGCGCTCGCCTCGTCAATTATTAGGGCATGGCCAGCACTGCTCCACATATGTGTTATTGGCTGCCCCTCCTGTCTATCTCGCTCTCTTTTTCTACTTTAACCCAGCACTATTTCCGCTTCCTTGTTTGTGTTTGTTTTTTGTTCCTCCTCCTCCCCACCTCTGCTCCTTTCCATATCGCACTGTCCGCACAGGACTCCCTCAGGGGGGGAAGTGAGTCTCACTCCCCCGGCTGTCCGGGTCGGCCCTCTCGTCTCAACCACTGCCGCCCGGCTGTTCCTCGCCGGCCTGAGGGGACCCCCGGCCACATCCTATTCTTCTGCTGCTTATGCGCTAAGCCTTCCAGGCCTCAACCTTGCTGTCCCATCTCCTCTCTTCTATTTCAGGTCCAGGACCATTTCAGCCCCCTCATGCAGTAGGCCGTGCCTCCACCTGCCGAGCGGGCCCCGACCGAGGGGGGGGGTTCTCTGTTTTCGTCTCTCCTAAACGGACCCGAGACACTTTTTCCTAAGCTCTCCACGCCGCCCAGCTGCCAGCTTAGCTGCCTGAGGATGCTGCACTGAGTTGCGAAGGATCTGTCCTTTTGTCCTGTTCGTCCCCTTCCTGTCTCTTGCTCCACTAAACGCCCAGCAGCCAGAGGATGCTGCCTGACCGTCGGGAGCGAGAGTCAGTTTGTTGTATGTTATATGTCTAAACTTTGCTCTCTCTCTCACTTTTACGTCACCCAGCAGTCGGAGGATGCTGTCTGACCCGGCGGAAAGTGTTGTGTTTATATCTAATCCTTTGCTCTTCTCATGTCTCCCTCTCTAGACGTTGCCCAGCAGCCAGAGGATGCTGCCTGACCCGACGAGAAGGGAAAACTCCCCTGCACAACACAATACAACATAAATAAATAAATAAATAAATACATAAATACATTATAAATACTGTACCTCTAATCAATCTGATCACTTTAGAGGAGGGGCAGTTTCAGTTGCCAACAAACAGCATATATCTTAAAGTGCAAAGGAAAAAAGTGAGTGATCCACAAATGTTTTCGGGAGTACTGTAAGCTTCAGGAAAAAACTAAACACAATTTCAAGCCGTCCTTTTAACTAACAGACAAATATTCTTTCATGAAAAAAAGGTTTTCTTTCAAAAACTATTTTACATAACTTTCTACTGTCAATTCAACTGCTGTAGAGAAACATATATATAAATATAAATATATATATATATATATAAATATATATATATATATATATATATATATATATATATATATATATTAATTGGCTCACAATAGCAGACTTTATTGACCATGTTGTTTGGTCAAGATGCATTATGCTGTATGATATTAAACAGCTGATCCTTTTGCTTGACTGGGCAAGGTGAGTATGGGCACATGTTCATTACAATCCTTTGGCTCTAAGTCTGGGCAAGGTG
>NW_026708738.1:0-37579 GCF_902713425.1 Acipenser ruthenus
ACTCAGAGGGACCCCCCCCCCCCCCCCCCTGCTGCTCCCTCCTGGCTCCCTATATCAATAGACATCCTTCACTCTTTAATATCTACCCTCAGAAAAAGCTGCTCTGTCTATGCAATGACCTGACCATGGAAGTATTATGTCTAACTGCTCTTGTGAAGCACTTCCTCTGCAGGACTCCTGAAGGAACAGAGTGCACCCTGTGAATTTACCGTGACAACACCAGTGATTTACCGGTTAAAAAAAAAAAAAAAAAAAAGCAAGTGTTACCAGGACGTCAAGGGGAATACAATGGATAGACTCGGAGCATTAAGCCATTTCAACGATGAGGTTTTGTGAACCATTCCGTGCACCCAGATACTGGACTTTGGGCCAGCTGTAGTAATTTTACTACAGAATACTTCACCTTGCAGTAAAAAAAAAAGTTAAACATGGTGGAGGTTGTGTGATGGTCCGCAAGTTTCACAGCCTGGTCCCAGAAGCAGACCCCAACCCGTGGCAAGTTCCTCCTTTCAATCAGCTGGTGTTCCACTAAACTCCACACTCTCCAGCCTCCTCCAGTCAGCCTGCAGCTTCAGGGAGAATTGCCTTCGCCCCTTCCACTCGCTCTTCTTATTCTACTGCCTGGTCTTCCTTCACCACATTCTGTGCCCAGATTCGTAGCTCTCTCACCATCTATAACCTTCAGCACCTCCTTGCCTTTATGACAGACCTCAGGCTATCCCTTAACCTGGCCCCTTCCTCCATCAGGAATTATCTCTCAGGTATCCAGCATCAGTTCCTCCTCCACCCCCCCCCCCCCTCCTTTCAATCCTGGAGGTCCGTCAGAGTCTCACATCCTCCTCTCCATCAAGACAACCAACCTCATCGCAATCTCCAGTTTCCCAGCCACCAGCCTGCGGCACTTTGACCTCACTCAAGTCCTCCTATTCATCAGGACTTCAAAAACAGACAGTTACATCAAGATCCAGAAGTTCCGCAACCTGGTCCCAGGAGCAGACCCCAACCCTCGGCTCGTACCACCCTTCAGGAAGACAATATTCAACTGAATAACTCTCTCTCCGGCCTCCTTCAATCAGCACGTGGATTCATGGAGTACGCTCTTGCCCCATCTACCCGTTCTTCCTACTCGACTGCCTGGTCTTCATTTACTCACATTTGCGAGCAAAAACAGATCTCTCATACTTCTTTCAACCTACAGCACCTCCTCGCCTTCATCACTCACCTCAGGCTGTCTCTACGTTTAGCCCCCTCCTCTATTTAGATGCTACCTAGCGGGCATTCAGTATCAATTTCGCCTTCAATCTATCTCCTCTCGTCCATTCTAGAGATGGCGGATCTCTAGAGAGAACGCTCAGATGCATGGAGAAAAGCCTGCTCCCATCCTCTCCATCAAGTTAACCAATCTCTACAGACCTTCTCCTTTGTCTCATCACTGCTCTCCAGCAAGGATGCTTCAACCTATTCAACGACATCATCATGGAAACCCTGTGCCTGACCACCGCCTTTGGATTTCTCCGCTGTGCAGAATTCTCAACTCCATCAACTTCCAGCTTCCCAGCTCTAGGCCTCAAGTGCTCCGATCTCTCTCAAATCCCCGGAAACCACTTTATCCTCCACATCAGATCTTCAAAAAACGGTCCATTTAAGCCAAGGATTCCGTGTCTTCCGTCGGATCCCCTCTTCATCGACAGCTCCAGATCTATACTTACGAGACACTGGTTCTCATCCCGTTTATGCACCCTCTTGTCACGGATCGGACTTTCTTCAAACTATTTCTCCCCCCATTCATTCTGGATCGGAGCAGTTGCCTCCGTGGCCAGGGCAGGAATCAATCAACACTTGATTAAGTCTATGGGGTGCTGGATCTCTTTAGCTGTTGAACTTTATATTAGATCATCCTCTGCAGACATCGCCACAGCTCACCAAGCACTCGTTAGCTTGCCCGGAGTGGGGCAAGCTAAGGCCCACCAGAGGTTTCCTCCCTGCAGGGGGGGGGGGTTCCTCTCCACAGTGCGGACGGCTTATAGGCATAGGTTGTCTACTAACATCTCTTGTCTTTTCTCTTTTCTTCTAGCTTTTGTCTATGTGTGCGGCTCTGCGATCTCTTTTTTATCCCACGGTGCGGTTCTTGCGGGGAGCCGGGGGTCCTCTTTTGGGTGGGAAGTGAGTCTCACTCCCCTGGCTGTCCGGGTCGGCCTCTCGTCTCAACCACTGCCGCTCGGCTGTTCCTCGCCGGCCTGAGGGGACCCCTGGCCACATCTTATTCTTCTGCTCCTTATGTGCTAAGCCTTCCAGGCCTCAACCTTGCTGTCCCATCTCCTCTCTTCCATTTCAGGTCCAGGACCATTTCAGCCCCCTCATGCAGTAGGCCGTGCCTCCACCTGCCGAGCAGGCCCTGACCGAGGGGGGGGTTCTCTGTTTTCATCTCTCCTAAACGGACCTGAGACACTTTTCCTAAGCTCTCCACGCTGCCCAGCTGCCAGCTTAGCTGCCTGAGGGTGCTGCACTGAGTTGCGAAGGATCTGTCCTTTTGTCCTGTTCGTCCCCTTCCTGTCTCTTGCTTCACTAAACGCCCAGCAGCCAGAGGATGCTGCCTGACCCGTCGGGAGCGAGAGTCAGATTTGTTGTATGTTATGTGTCTAAACTTTGCTCTCTCTCTCTCACTTTTACGTCACCCAGCAGGCGGAGGGTGCTGCCTGACCCGGCGGAAAGTGTTTATATCTAATCCTTTGCTCTTCTCGTGTCTCCCTCTCTACGTCGCCCAGCAGCCAGAGGATGCTGCCTGACCCGACGAGAAGGGAAAAATCTTCGTCCCCTATCTCGTCCTGATATCAGTATCTAACCTCAATGTTACTAAGCACCATTCCCAAACTCCATCCCCAATCTCGCCATCCCTCTCAAACTCGTTTCACTCTTAACTCTCAAAATCTCTTGCCCCTCTCAAGCCTCCTAACCAACCGGAGAAATCCTCTCATCTTGTCTCATTCTTAATATCTCACTCCCAATTTCGCCTCCTCTCAAGCCCTCGTAGGCATCCAGTGAAATGTATTTATCTTAATGCTAGCAGTCTCAGAAACAAAATGTTAGAACTTGAAGCTAGTGCACTAACAAGTAACTACGATGTGATAGGTGTTACAGAAACTTGGTTGTCTGAGAGTGATGGAGACGAATATAATATTAGTGGGTACACACTGTATAGGAAAGACAGGCAGGACAGAAGAGGCGGAGGGGTAGCGCTATACATAAGAAATAGTCTTGAAGCCCAGGTGTTAAATCTGGACAAAGAAAACAATGCCGAATCAATATGGGTCAGAATAATGGACAAAAATTCAAAGGGCATAACAATAGGAGCATGCTACAGACCGCCAAATTCAGACGCTGAGCAAAATAATCTGTTATACAATGACATTCGAAATGCGTGTAGAAAAGGAGAAGCCATACTAATGTGGGATTTCAACTTCCCCCATATAAAATGGGAAAATCCGATGGGGGGCACGACGGACGAAATTCAAATAATAAAGACAGAATAACTAAAACAGAGGTCAGAGAGCCATTGGCAAACTCAGACCACAATATGGTCTCATTTGAAATATTTTTTAAAACCCCAGAAGTAATGACTAAAGCTAAGGTTTACAATTTTAGAAAAGCAAACTATGAAGGTATGAAACAGAGACTAACAGAAGTAGATTGGAGTAAAATAGAGAAAACATCCACAGAAAAAGGATGGCTGTTTTTTAAAAATGTAGTACTATAGGTGCAAAACAATTACATCCCAAAAGTAGGCAAATCTAAATCTAAAACAAAATGGCCAAAATGGTTTAATAGATCAATAAAAAAAAATATTCAGCGAAAAAAGGCACTTTACAGAACGTTTAAAAGGGACCAAAAACAAAGTACACAGAAAGAGTACTTGGAACTGCAAACACAAGTCAAAAAGGAAGTTAGAAAGGCCAAGAGAGAGATAGAAATCAATATTGCTAAGGGGGCTAAAACCAATTCTAAAATGTTTTTCCAATATTATAACAGCAAGAGAACATTCAAAGAGGAGGTTAAATGTCTAAGAGACACAAATGGCAAAATCATAGATGAAGAAAAAAAATAGCAAATATATTAAATTATTACTTTTCACAGGTTTTTACAAAGGAGGACACGGACAACATGCCCCACATGTTGACCTGTTCCTATCCAATTTTAAATAACTTTAGCATAACAGAGGCAGAAGTGTTAAAGGGACTAGGAGCTCTTAAAATAAACAAATCCCCTGGGCCGGATGAGATCCTCCCAATAGTACTCAAAGAAATGAAAGAAGTTATTTACAAACCGCTAACCAAGATCATGCAACAGTCTGGAAAAATAGCAAACGTAATACCGATCCACAAAAAGGGAGACAAAACCGAACCAGGTAACTACAGACCAATAAGCCTGACTTCTATTATATGTAAACTTATGGAAACTATAATAAGATCCAAAATGGAAAATTACCTATATGGTAACAATATCCTGGGAGACAGTCAGCATGGTGTTAGGAAAGGGAGATCGTGTCTAACTAACCTACTTGACTTTTTTGAGGATGCAACATTGAAAATAGATAATTGCAAAGCATACGACATGGTTTATTTAGATTTCCAGAAAGCTTTTGACAAAGTCCCGCATAAAAGATTAATTCTCAAACTGAATGCAGTAGGGCTTCAAGGAAATGCATGCACATGGATTAGGGAGTGGTTAACCTGTAGAAAACAGAAAGTACTTATTAGAGGAGAAACCTCAAAATGGAGCGAGGTAACCAGTGGTGTACCACAGGGATCAGTATTAGGTCCTCTGCTATTCCTAATCTACATTAACGATTTAGATTTTGGTATACTAAGCAAACTCGTTAAATTTGCAGACGACACAAAAATAGGAGGAGTGGCAAACACTGTTGCAGCAGCAAAGGTCATTCAAAATGATCTAGACAACATTCAGAACTGGGCAGACACATGGCAAATGACATTTAATAGAGAAAAGTGTAAAGTATTGCATGCAGGCAATAAAAACATGCATTATAAATCTCATATGGGAGATACTGAAATTGAAGAAGGGAAGGGAACCATGAAAAAGACCTAGGAGTTTATGTTGACCCAGAAATGTCTTCATCTAGACAATGTAAGGGAAGCTATAAAAAAGGCCAACAAGATGCTCAGATATATTGTGAGAAGTGTTGAATTTAAATCAAGGGAAGTAATGTTAAAACTCTACAATGCATTAGTAAGATCTCACCTAGAATATTGTGTTCAGTTCTGGTCACCTTGTTACAAAAAGGATATTGCCTCTCTAGAAAGAGTGCAAAGAAGAGCAACCAGAATTATCCCGGCTTTAAAAGGCATGTCATATGCAGACAGGCTAAAAGAATTGAATCTATTCAGTCTTCAACAAAGACTACGCGGCGATCTGATTCAAACATTCAAAATCCTAAAAGGTATAGACAATGTCGACCCAGGGGACTTCTTTGACCTGAAAAAAGAAACAAGGACCAGGGGTCACAAATGGAGATTAGATATAGGGGCATTCAGAACAGAAAATAGGAGGCACTATTTTACACAGAGAATTGTGAGGGTTTGGAACCAACTCCCAGTAATGTTGTTGAAGCTGACACCCTGGGATCCTTCAAGAAGCTGCTTGATGAGATTCTTGGATCAATAAGCCACTAACAACTAAACGAGCAAGATGGGCTGAATGACCTCCTCTCGTTTGTAGACTTTCTTATGTTCTTATGTTCTTATGTTCTTATGCTAGTGTCAGTGCGTGCGCTGGGGAGGTGCCAGGGACAGTTTGGCGAGCTGGGGGGTTTGTCGAGCCTGTGCACACACCTGGGAGGTGCCAGGGACCGTTTAGTGAGCCGCTGGGTACCCGCGCGGGGTCGCTGGGCCACGTGCTCGCACTGGGGAGGTGCTTGGACCCCGCACAAAGTCGCTGGGGCACCTGCGCGCTGGGGATGTGCCAGGGACAGTTTGGTGAGCCGCTGGGACCCAGCGTAGTGTCGCTAGTGTCCATGTGCTCACTGGGGAGGTGGCAGGGACCATTTGGAGAGCCGCTGGGACCCCACGCGGGGTCGCTGGGCCCAGTGCGCGAGCTGGGTAGGTGCCAGGGACCGTTTGGCGAGCCTCTGGGAATCCGCACGGGGTCGCTGAGGCATGTGCGCGCGCTGGGGAGGTGCCAGGGACCATTTGGCGAACAGCTGGGACCCTGTGCGGGGTCACTGCGGCCCCTGCACGCGCTGGGGAGGCGCCAGGGACGGTTTGTCGAGCCGCTGGGTTTGTCGAGCCTGTGCACACACCTCGGAGGTGCCAGGGACCGTTTAGTGAGCCGCTGGGTACCCGCGCGGGGTCGCTGGGCCATGTGCTCGCACTGGGGAGGTGCTTGGACCCCGCACAAAGTCACTGGGGCACCTGCGCGCTGGGGATGTGCCAGGGACAGTTTGGTGAGCCGCTGGGACCCAGCGTAGTGTCGCTAGTGTCCATGTGCTCACTGGGGAGGTGGCAGGGACCATTTGGAGAGCCGCTGGGACCCCGTGTGGGGTCGCTGGGGGCCGTGCGCGTGCTGGGGATGTGACAGGGACCATTTGTCAGCCACTGGGACCCCACGTGTGGTTGCTGGGCCCCGTCCGCGTGCTGGGGAGGTATCAGGGACCGTTTGGCGTGCCACTGGGAAATCGCGCGGGGTCACTGGGCCCAGTGCGTGTGCTGTGGAGGTGCCAGTGAACATTTGGTGAGCCGCTGGTAAACCGCGCAGGGTTGCTGTGCCCCGTGCGCACCCTGGGGAGGGGCCATGGAACATTTGGAGAGCACCTTTGACCCCGTGCGGGGTCGCTGGTGCCTGTGCACACGCCTGGGAGGTGCCAGGGACCATTTGGTGAGCCGTTGGGACCCCGTGCGGTTTTGTTGGGCCTTGTGCGCACACTGGGGAGGTGCCAGGGACCATTTGGCAAGCCGCTGGGACCCCGCGCGTGCGCTGGGGAGAGACCAGGTCATTTGGTGAGCCACTGGGACACCATGCGAAGCCGCTGGGGCCCGTGCGCGGGCTGGGGATGTGCCAGGGATCATTTGGAAGGCCCTTGGGACCCTGCGCGAAGTCGCTAGTGTCGGTGCGCGCGATGGGGAGGTACTAGTGAACATTTGACGAGCCGCTGGGACCCCGCACGGGGTCGCTTTGGGCCCGTGCGCGTGCTGGGGAGGTGCCAGGGACCATTTGGCGAGCAGCTGGGACCCTGTGCGGGGTCGCTGGGGCCCCTGCACGCGCTGGGGAGGCGCCAGGGACGATTTGTCGAGCCGCTGGGACCTCGTGCGGGGTCGCTGGGCCCTGTGTGCGCGCTGGGGATGTGCCAGGGACCGTTTGGTGAGCCGGTGGGACCCAGCGTGGAGTCGCTAGTGTCCGTGCACGTGCTGGGGAGGTGCTAGGGAATCTTTTGGCGAGCCGCTGGGACCCCGCACGGGGTCACTTTTGGCCCGTGCGCGTGCTGGGGAGGTGCTAGGGACCATTTGGCAGGCCCTTGGGACCCTGCACGAAGTCGCTGAGGCCCGTGCGCTTTCTGAGGAGGTGCCAGGGACAGTTTGGCGAGCCGCTGGGACCTCACGCGAAGTCGATAGGGCCCGTGCGCATGCTTGGGACGTGCCAGGGACCAATTGTGAGACACTGGGAACCCGCTCGTGGTTGCTGGGCCCTGTGCGTGCATTGCGTAGGAGCCAGGGACCAATTGTCGAGCAGCTGGGTCCCCGTGCGGGATCGCTGGGGCTTGTGTGCGTGCTGGGGAAGCGCCATGGATGGTTTGGCGAGCCGCTGGGACCCCGCGTTGGGTCGCTGGTGCATGTGCGCGCGCTGGGGAGTTGCCAGGGACCATTTGGCGAGCCGCTGGGAACCCGCACAAGGTCGCTGGGTCCAGTGTGCGCGATGGGGATGTGCCAGGGGCCGTTTGGTGAGCCGGTGGGACCCAGCGTGGGGTCGATAGTGTCCGTGCGCGCGCATGGGAGATACTAGGGAACATTTGGCGAGCCGCTGGGACCCTGTGCGGGGTCGCTGGGGCCCGTGCGCGCGCTGGGGAGGTGCCTGGGACAGTTTGGCGAGCCGCTGGGACCCCGCGCAAGGTCGCTGGGTCCAGTGCGCGCGCTGGGGATGTGCCAGGAACCGTTTGGTGAGACAGTGGGACCCAGCGTGGGGTCGCTAGTGTCCGTGCGTGTGCTGGGGAGGTGCCAGGGACAGTTTGGCGAGCTGCTTGGTCCCCGTGTGAAGTCGCTGGGTCCAGAGCGCATGCTGGGGATGTGCCAGGGACCATTTGGTGAGCCGGAGGGACCCAGCGTGGGGTCGCTAGTGTCCGTGCACGCACTGGGGAGGTACTAGGGAACATTTGGCGAGCCACTGGGACCCCTCACGTGGTCGCTTTGGGCCCGTGTACGTGCTGGGGAGGTGCCAGGGACAGTTTGGCGAGCCGCTGGGACCTCACCTGAAGTAGATGGAGCCCGTACGCGTGCTTGGGACGTGCCAGGGACCAATTGTGACCAATTGCTGTGCCCTGTGCGCGCGTTGCTTAGGAGCCAGGGGCAATTTGGCGAGCCGCTGGGACCCCGCACGTGGTCGCTGGGGCACGTGCGCGTGCTGGTGTGGTGCCGGGGACCAATTGTTGAACAGCTGGGTCCCCGTGCGGGTTCGCTGGGGCCCGTGCGCGCGCTGGGGAGGCATCAAGGATGGTTTGGCGAGCAGCTGGGACCCCGCATTGGGTCGCTGGTGCCTGTGCGCGCGCTGCGGAGTTGCCAGGGACCATTTGGCAAGCTGCTGGGACCCCGCGCAAGGTCGCTGGATTCAGTGCGCGCGCTGGGGATGTGCCAGGGACCGTTTGGTGAGCCGGTGGGACCCAGCGTGGGGTCGCTAGTGTCCGTGCGCGTGCTGGGGAGGTGCCAGGGACCAATTGTCGAGCAGCTGGGTCCCCGTGCGGGATCGCTGGGGCTCGTGTGCGCGCTGGGGAGGCGCCATGGATGGTTTGGCGAGCCGCTGGGACCCCGCATTGGGTCGCTGGTGCATGTGCGTGCGCTGGGGAGTTGCCAGGGACCATTTGGCGAGCCGCTGGGACCCCGCGAGTGGTAGCTCTGGACAGTGTGCTTGCTGGGAAGGTGCTAGGTGTCGTTTGGCGAGCCACTTTGACCTTGCGCGTCATCGCTGGGGCTCGTGAGTGCGCTGGGAAGGTGCCAGGTGTCATTTGCCAAGCTGCTGTGACCCCACGCGGGGTAACTGGGGCCCGTGCTCGTGCTGGGAAGGTGCCAGGTGTCGTTTGTGACGTTAAATTGAGTGACACATTTTAATTAAACATATTTAAAGAATTATTTAAGGCTACTACTTCTCCACACATCTATGCAAATATTTAAATACACTTGTTTAAAACCAAGCTTTAAAAACTATGAAAATATATATTTTTTACGCTAGAAAAATGTCATAACACCTCTGCTCATAATATGAGTGACGGGCCAAATTTCATGCTCTCACTGATTTTGAAATGTAAAATAAAATTCAACTTTTGCTGCTAAAAGAGTAGAAAATAATGTGAATATTCATAATTAAACTAAGTATTTTGGTATTATGTGATTATTTGCCATTTTAATCTGAATTTAATTACTATAAATAGCCAGCATTTGCCACCACATTGTAGAATGACCCTCACGTGACCCTGCCCACACTCTTGCAGCCCCGGGGGGACGAGCAAATATTTTTCCCCAGCTCATGGAACCCTCGCCCGGCCGTCTGACACTCGTGCAGCCCTGGGCAATGTTAGTGGTCGTCCCCCGCTGCTGAGGCACTAATTTATCCGACTGCCTGGAACGCTAAGCCGTCTTGGATCGGTCAGTGGGGATCGCGGGGAGTTAGCCGTTAATGGAGCCTCGTAGTGCCGTCCCGCCCACCTTGAAAATAGCCGAGCATTAAGCTCCTACCGACTGAGATCCCTGTAGCCTTCCGCAACTTAAAGACGAACGTGACTCTGGTCCGTTTACATGACCAGAGTCACGTTCGTTTTTAAGTTGCGGAAGGCTACAGGGATCTCGGTCGGTCGGAGTTTAATACTCGGCTGTTTTCGCCGAACTCCAGAGCTGTTTCTAATGGGTCTCTGCAGCCGGGGGACGAGCATATATTTCCCCCCAGCTCATGGAACCCTCGCCCGGCCGTCTGACACTCGTGCACTACGGGGGAACGAACATGTATTTTCCCCGAGCTCATGGATCATTCTACAAATGCGGTGGCTTTTGGATCTGAAAATTTATTGGAAATGAAACTCACCATTCATTAAGAAAAAGTTGTGTTAATGCATTTGTGAACATCTTCTCTTTCTTATATGACTAATTTCAGAGCTTAATGAATTTCAGTTATTTTAATACTTTTAATCAAATTGTGGTTAAGCAGCTCTTTTGTCAGTGGTGTTACTCATACCTAAAATGCAAATATTGGTTAACCACAATCGTATTTGTTATTTTTTTTTTGCTCAACATGTTTAGGAAAGGAATGTCTTCTAAGAATTCTAAAATAAGATTTTTATAATTATTTCTTTTTAAAAAAAAGTAAGTGTAAAATTGCATTGCATGGTAATTATCGATTTGAACTGGCCCATTTTTCCTCAAAATTAAACAATAATTGAATATGTGTCATCAAACCTGCATAACTATGTCCTTTACATGTTGTCTTTCAATTCATGTTACAAGCAGGCATGTTGAAATGATGAATATTTAGGTTGTGGGATTCTTGTTACCAGAACATCAATCCACCGTGCAGTAACACCAAGCATCACGTAACATTGACTCTGGCATTACATGTCTAGGAAATTTTGCTTCCAAGAGATCACTCACCACATCGGACACTGTACTTGCCATATGCTGTCCTATCATATCACATGCTTGCTTAGCTGAACTTTGTTCGATGTAATTCATCAGCGTTGTCACAATTAATTCACTAGGATTTATCATATGGATCTGTTGTTTAATCACATTTCTAATGAAACTATCTTGATCTTTCTTTCCTATTCCCAATCTCTCTTTTAATTACCAGGTATCTTTTAACTTCTTCAATCTGAAATGTTTATACAAAGAATTTCCCGACCCAAACATTCCCATAATGTCACTTAGTAGTTCTCTCTTCTTTCTTTGACCTTGATGTTGCTCCTTGACAAACATGCCTTGGGTTCAAGTATTATATTCTTTTAACTGTCTCTGAATCAAGTCATTGTATACACCTGTATCAACAAAAAACTTTCACACAGTTTCTGATATCCAATGTTCCATAAGTGAAGTCCAACACCACTGGAATTCGAATCCATAATACTTGATCAATCAGTGGTCTGGGATCATCTGAGCTGAAGACCAAACCATTCTCCGGTCCCAGAGATTCAATAGGACAACTTCCAATCGCATTTCCCAGGAAACAAAGTAGTATCCACATTCTCGTTTACCTGCGAAGAGAAATGCAGTATCAATTCTTTGTTAACATCTTTCACCCCTATACCTTTCCTCTGCACCTGATGTCTGCCCACATAATGCAGTCTGTGCGAGAGAAGAAATGTTTGCTTCTTTTTTCAATGATCTGTTCATCATAATAATTATGATTATTAATTCGCAAGATCTCTATTGAGACATACAAAGTGCAAATCACCCCTTTGTCTCAACACAAACAAATATCTTCTTGTAATTAGAACATCATCCATTGAAAAATTAAAACTACAATTGGCAATGCTTTTCCTAACTTATTTCATTGCAGTTCCAAGAATCACCACCGAGTGTCAGTGTATAACATCACACAGTACTTTTATTTCACAGGCCTGTTCCAATTCAAATGTCTTATTTAAAAAAAATATTCAGCAAAAAAAGGCACTTTACAGAGCGTTTAAAAGGGACCAAAAACAAAGTACACAGAAAGAGTACTTGGAACTGCAAACACAAGTCAAAAATGAAGTTAGAAAGGCCAAGAGAGAGATAGAAATCAATTTATTTCTATATAATATTTATAATACTTTTAAAAGTCAAAACACATATTACTTGATAACTCTTTTTCTACTTATCGTATTGGCACCTCAGACATAAGAGTTTAAACAGAAAGCAAAGAGTAATTTTTCCACCACAGGCTATCTCTGCAAAACCCTCTATGAACTCCCTACAGAAGCCCACTAGCCCCAGAAATGACGGTTTGCAATAATAGATCATCTACATACTGCAACAAACACTGTGGTTTCGAAAATGCAGACAATATTGACACCAGAGCCTGATGAAAGTGTGTTGGTGAATTTGCATATCCCTCAGGCATAAATGCCCAACAATATTGCTGACCGCCAACCGTGAAAGCAAATTTGTACTGGCCATCAGGATGCACAGGTATGGACCAAAATCCATTAGATATGTCCAATGCTGTGTAAACCTTCGCCATGGAAGATAATGCAGCCATTACATCAGGTGCTGAGGCAACTATCAGTACACAGATGGTACTGTATTTGTTCAATACCCTGTAATCAATAGTTAATCTCCATGAACCATCTGGTTTCCAGACTGGCCATATAGGAGCATTAACAGGAGATGAACAAGGTTTGATCACACCTTGATGGAGAAGTAAGTCAATGGTAGTTTGTATGTGTGAGATCGCCTTTCTTGGGTAATTATGCTGGCGCTGTGGAGGTGGATCCTTGCCCTGCACTAAATCTGTATGTTGCAAGAGCCCATGTTTCCACAATCGTGTTTGTGTGTTGCAAAAACTGCTTTTCTTTGCTGCAGTATAATGGAAAGATTTAAATTGTCACTCTGTAACAATGTGTCTAAGTCATATCCCTCCACCTGCTTAATTGCGAACACTGTGTGTGCATTTGATACATATGCTGTTTTCCCTGTGGTCCCATTAGTATCCTGCCATATATACCTGTTACAATAATCAATTATATAATTACGTTTCCCAATTATGTCAGAACTCAATATGTTCCTGCCATCCCCTGTGGGACTCATCCCTATTTTCTCTTTAAATTTATCATTGCCAATTTGAAACGATAACAACTAGGTTTTTGTTGCCAAAGATACTTTGCCATTGAACCTCTCAAGTGTAGTATCTTCTCCTTTACCAGGAAGTGACGTGTTATGCTGAATAGTGAGGGAGGCTCCAGTGTCTACTAACCATGTGTTACAGTGGCCTCCTACTGTAACTTTGACAACTCAATGGCACCACTGGCTTGATTGAGGCCAAACATCCCTATGCAGAGGCAACCCCTTTGGGTGTCCCTTTTGTTTCCAACTTCAACATCTGCTCCTTCAAATCTTGAAGTTGTTTAGCCAGTTCTTTGTAAGGACTAAGCTGCCCATTCTTTGCCCTCCTTTTAACACAAGACTTAGCTGTATGTCCCTTTTGCTCACAAAAGTGACATTTCACATCATCCATATTAAAAGGCGGAGGTCTTTCTCCTTTACGCTTTTTAACATCATCAGGCCTGTACTCCTCATTTTTCCACTTGTCTGATTGAATCGCCGATACAGGCTTCTTTTTACTGCCAATGCCTGTTGGGGCACGAGAAGACGTGTCAATGCGTCCAATGCATTATCGTAATCTGCATTTGTTGGCAGTTGAGCTACCAGCTGTGCTCTAAAAGGGCCTGACTGATTAATCAACAGAGACACTAGCGCCTGATCATTTTTCTGTGGATTAGCAATGCCACTATAGGTCTTGTATGCATTAAACAATCTAGAGGCATAGGCAGCAGGATGCTCTCCTTCTTGTAACACAATCAAAATGATTTTATTCCAATCTGTAGTTCTACACCCCATCAAAGTAATCAAATCATCTTTCCTGTTTGCTTTAGTAGCAGTTCCCTATTTAATCCTATTTGGTAAACTCACTGCTAGAGGCCCTGTACAAACAGTCATGAGCATGCATATTATTATTATTATTATTATTATTATTATTTATTTCTTAGCAGACACCCTTATCCAGGGAGACTTACAATCGCAAGCAAATACAAATACATTCAAGTGTTACAATACAAGTCATACAATAAGAGCAAGAAATACAATAATTTTTTTCAAGTGTGACAAACCACAATTCAATAATACAGCAGATAATAGTGAAAGTTACATCAGGATATGATTAAATAGTGATAGTTACATCAGGATATGATTAAGTACAAAATACTACAGGTTAAACACTTGGCAGATTACAATATTCTGAAGTACAGGATTAAATGTAGTAAAATAGGGGGCAGATAAGAGGAAAATAAAGCATATTTAAATGAAGGGTGATAGTGTCCCAGGATACAACAGAGGAGTTCTACAGGTGCTGTTTGAAGATGTGAGTCTTAAGGAGGCGCCGGAATGTGGTCAGGGACTGGGCAGTCCTGACATCTGTAGGAAGGTCGTTCCACCACTGCGGAGCAAGGGTGGAGAAGGAGCGGGCTCGGGAGGCAGGGGAGCGTAGCGGAGGTAGAGCCAGTCTTCTAGTGCAGGCGGAGCGGAGAGGTCGAGTGGGGGTGTAGGGAGAGATGAGGGTCTGGAGGTAGCTGGGTGCAGTCTGGTCAAGGCATCTGTAGGCTAGTACAAGAGTCTTGAACTGGATGCGAGCGGTGATCGGGAGCCAGTGGAGTGAGCGGAGTAGTGGAGTAGCGTGGGCGAAGCGAGGCAGAGAGAACACCAGGCGGGCAGCAGAGTTCTGGATGAGCTGGAGCGGACGGGTGGCGGACGCAGGGAGGCCAGCCAGGAGGGAGTTGCAGTAGTCTAGGCGGGAGAGTACCAGGGCCTGGACCAGGAGCTGGGTAGCATAGTTGGTGAGGAAGGGTCGGATTCTTCGGATGTTGCTCACGAAGAATCGGCAAGTGCGTGCCAGAGTGGAGATGTGCTGGGAATAAGAGAGGCAGGGGTCCAGGGTGACTCCAAGGTTCTTAGCGGAGGAAGAGGGAGTGTGGTAGATTCCAGAGGAACAGAGATAGAGAGATCAGAGGAGGGGGAGGAGGAGGGAAAGAAAAGGAGGTCAGATTTAGAGAGGTTGAGTTTGAGGTGATGCGAGTGCATCCAGGAGGAAATAGCAGACAGACAGGTAGAGATACGGGAGGAGATGGTGGAGTCAGAGGTGGGGAAGGAGAGGAAAATCTGAGCATCATCAGCATAGAAATGGTATGAGAAACCATAGGATGCGATGAGGGGGCCCAGGGAGCGGGTGTAGAGAGAGAACAGGAGAGGACCCAAGACTGACCCTTGGGGGACTCCAGTTAAGATAGGGTGAGGTGTGGAGGTTGCTCCACGCCAGGTTACCTGGTAAGTGCGGTTGGAGAGGTAGGAGGAGAACCAGGCCAGAGCAGTGCCAGAGATCCCCAGGTCAGCAAGAGATGATAGTAGAATAGAGTGATCAACAGTGTCAAAGAGAGCAGAGAGGTCGAGGAGAATTAGGACAGAGGAGAGAGAGGCAGCTAGGGCACACTTAATTGAGTTGGTAACAGACAGGAGGGCGGTTTCAGTGGAGTGAGCAGAGCGGAAGCCAGATTGGAGAGGGTCAAGCAGAGAGTGGTTGGACAGGAAAGCAGAGAGCTGGCGGTGTACAGTCCGCTCGAGGGTTTTGGAGAGGAAGGGTAGGAGGGAGACAGGACGGTAGCTCTGGAGGGAGGTGGGGTCGAGGGTAGGTTTTTTGAGGAGGGGAGTGATAGAGGCTTTTTTGAAGGCAGAGGGAAAGATGCCAGAAAGTAGAGAGGTGTTGAGGAGGGAGGAGATGAAGGGGAGTAGAGCAGGAGCAGCAGCTTGAAAGAGGTGAGTGGGGAGGGGGTCCAAGGCACACGTGGTGGGTTTGTGACCCTGGAGCAGGGAGGAGAGGTCAGAGTCTGAGAGGGGCAAGAAGGTGGAGAGGGAGGGCGAGTTAGTAGGGGATGTAGTGGGTGTAGGGGTTGGAGCAGGAGGGGGTGCGGGGGAGGGAGAGGTGTTAAAGTGTTTGCGGATATCTGAGATTTTAGAAGAGAAGAAGGAGGCAAAGTCGTCAGGGGAGATAGAGGAGGGAGGAGGAGGGGGGGAGGGTTTAGGAGGGAGGAGAAGGTAGAGAATAGTTTACGTGGGTTGTTAGTGGAGGCTTGGATTACAGATTGGAAATAAGCACATTTAGCAGAGGAGAGAGTAGAGGAGAAGGAGGAGAGGAGAGTGCGGTAAAGGTCTAGGGCAGCAGGGAGTTTGGTTCTCTTCCATTTCTTTTCAGCAGATCGCAGTGTGATTCTTGCCGAGCGTAGCACAGAGGAGAGCCAGGGATGGGGAGGGGAGGGGCGAGCAGGTCGGGAGGTGAGGGGACAGAGGGAGTCGAGGGAGGAGGTGAGTGAGGAGAAGAGGGTGGAGGTAGCAGAGTCTACGGAGAGTTGTGAAAAGGAGTCGATAGGAGGGAGGTGAGAGAGAGCAGTGGAGGCAAGGACAGAGGGGGAGAGAGAGCGGAGGTTACGGCGAGAGGTGACAGTGGGGGTAGGAGGAGCAGGGAGAGGGGGGAGAGACAGAGAAAAAGAGATGAAATAGTGATCAGAGAGGTCCAGGGGGGTGACAGAGAGGTTGGAGGGGCAGCAGGCCCTGGAGAAGGTGAGGTCCAGTTGACGGCCAGCTTTGTGGGTAGGAGGGAACGGAGAGAGACAGAAGTCGAAGGAGTGAAGGAGAGGGAGGAATCCAGCAGAGTGGCTGGGGTTGGAGAGATGGATGTTGAAGTCACCCAACAGGACAGTCGGGGTAGACAGAGAGGGGAGGGAGGAGAGTAGATAGTCGAGTTCATCCAGAAAGTGAGTGAGAGGCCCAGGGGGGCGGTACAGAACAATGAGCAGGAGTTGACAGGGAGAGGTTAGTTGGACTGCATGAAATTCAAAGGTACTGACAGAGAGGGAGGTGAGATTGGAGGGGACAGAAAAGAGTAAGGAGGGAGAGAGGAGAAGACCCGTCCCACCTCCCCGTCCAGTGAGACGCGGGGTATGGGACAGGACGTAGAGAGAGGACAGGGCAGCAGGAGTAACAGTGTTATCAGGGGACAGCCAGGTTTCAGTAAGAGAAGGAAATCGAGCGAGAGGTGGGAGGCAAAGGCAGAGATGAAATCAGCTTTGTTAGCAGAAGAGTGACAGTTCCAGAGTGCACCAGAGAGTGTGCGGGAGGGGGGGAGAGGCAGAGAAATGAGGTTAGAGGGGTTGGAGGAGCAGCAGCGGAGGGAGGGCAGAGGACGAGGACGGGAGGACAGAACAGGGATGTGAGAGACAGTCATAGCAGGACAAGCAAGACAAAAGGCACAGTAGGAGCAGTGGGGTGGAGGATACAGACCTGACTAGTAGATGGCTTCTTCCAGAGCGCTGTTAGGTTCGTATCTATTCGACCAGTGTCTTAGCGCAGGCCTCCCCTTTCTGGACTCCCACAGCTAGACTCCCGGCTCTTTTGTTGAGGCTCACAAACATTCCTCTGTCTCTGTTATCTCTGAGATTCTCCCATCACCCTATGCAACCAAAATAGAGCAGAACAGAGATCCTTTCCACAAATGCCCATAAATGGTCATATTTGCTGACCCTGCATTCCAAAATACCCCACCTAAACTCTGTGCTCAATATCTCTCCATTGAATGTACCATACATCCCAAATATTAATATGGACTATCAAATTTCCTTACAGAGGTATATGTATATTTGGTGGCAAACTGTCACAGTGGCACTCATCAATGCATGGAACCTCTATAGGAGACAGCAGAAGAAATTAGTGCCCCAGAAGAAACCCATGGCCCTGTGAAGGTTTCCGGCTGTCTTGTTGCTGCCTCTCTGACAAGTGCTGGTAAAGGCAAAAAGAATCATGTCAGACCAGCAGCCTGCCCAGAAGCACCACCACCCCGCTACAAGGGCTACACCTAACATGCCTCCGGATGTGAGAAATTACGGCTGTGCCAACATGGGGAAGCAGACAGATACTTTCTAGGTTCCTCTATGTGTTTCTTTTTGCTCCTCAGCATGTTCCTTTGTTGCAGGCTTTTTAAGCTGTGCCAGTGTGGCCAATTTGTATTAGTTTCAAGTGGGGGATAATCAGTTGCAGGGCATTAAAAAACAAAAATCCAAACTATCAAAATGTTATCACACAAAAAATCTAATAAAGTAGAAGGTGAATAAATAAAAAAATGCTTTACATCATGCACATAATAATAAACACAATTATAAAAAAAAACCTTAATGCAAATAAATAGGGCATTTTCTTATAAGCTATATTTACTTGGTATTATTTGCTATGAGAAATTAAGTTCTGCAAAACATATGTGATTAAAAGGAAGTGTGCTGGATGTGGTGACTTCACAAAGATGTATTGTAATTGAGAAACCACCAAGTCTATTTTGATGTATGGCAAAGTCCAAGGGAAATGGTGTGCTGAGCTAGTGTAGTTTGTGAGGGGCCAGTAAAAAGTGTTGAAAATGTAGCACAAAGAATTTCTAATAGGGTTTGAAGGGTATACAGCAGGTGGTGGCGGGACTCTCTTCACTCCCAGCTGGTGTAAAACACCAATATTCCAGAATGGTACTCGGGATACTGTGCTGCTGGAAACATTTCCTTTTGGATGAGACGTTAAAATGGATACTGGGATACTGATAACTGCTCATTAAAGATCCATTCATTATCTGTAACCACTTAATCCCATAGAGTGTTGAGGTGAGCCGGAGCCTTACCCTGTAGACATAGGGCGCAAGATAAGGACTACACCCTGGACGGGATGCCAGTCCATCGCAGGGCAACTAAGGGGCAATATAAAAAGGCCAATCCACTTAGCCAGCATGTCTTTGGATTGTGGGAGGAAACCAGAGTACCTGACAAATACTCACACGAACATCATTAAAGATTTCTTGGTGCTAATTAAATGATTAGGCAGTAGGAATGCTAACCCTGGTATCCTGACTAAATTCAAATTTAGCCACTTTGGCCTTTTTAAATGACCCACAGAGTTGAATTGGCTAAGCGAGTCTTCACTTCTCATCTGAACTGCTGTGTCAGTGTGCTGGGCATAATAGCTGCAGTGTGGATGAAGGGAGTCCCTTTCTTCCTGTAAAGAGATTTGGGGTCCGATGGCATGAAAGAAACTATATACATCTGGCAATTGTGAGTTCAGAGTGTAGGGACCCGGGTCAGTCACCCTCAAAAGGGTGAGAAATGTTACCCTGTCTGGTCTGGTAGAAGGGATTCTGCCCAGGCTCTTCAAATTCTATACGACAGCATGCGCAGAGCTAAATAGCATGTTTTTCTCCAACTCAGCTGTGGGTGAACACAAAAAGCAAGACAGTCTGTTTGTAATGTCAGACCTCCCACCTATGGACTAATACAAGTGTGTACTGCAATAAAGTAACAGCCTAGGCAGTTATTAAATGGCAGGTTGAAACACTGTAGCATTCTATCAATACCAAGACTGCATATGACTGAATTATCAACTGTACCAAACTATCAATCTAGGCATTAAGGAAGTCACACAGGTTGGTAAAATTAGTTTCATTCTATCCATCCCACTTGCAGTTAACCCTATAGCCAGTGTAAATGTGTTTAAGTAGGGCAGCAGTGTGGAGTAGTGGTTAGGGCTCTGGACTCTTGACCAGAGGGTTGTGGGTTCAATCCCAGGTGGGGGACACTGCTACTTTACCTAGATTGCTCCAGTAAAAACCCAACTGTATAAATGGGTAATTGTATGTAATAATATTATTATTATTTATTTCTTAGCAGACGCACTTATCTAGGGCGACTTATAATCATACACAAAAATACATTTCAAGAATCACAGTACAAGTATTAATACAATTAAGAGCAAGATAAAATACAATGACTTCTGTTCTAGCAAGTACAAGTATATGACAAAATACGATTCAATAACGGAGCAAATGGATCCATGCAGACTGACTACATATTATTATTATTTTCTCTATTTTCTAAAACCACGTGCAGGAATGAAGGTCAAAGTTTGCACATGTGCAGTACGCTATCAGAATAAGTTTTCAGAAAAGTGCGTTTACATGATATACATTTGGTTCGTTTTCGGAATTGAATCGGAAATTTCTAGGTGCTGTTTTCCGAAAACTGATCTAAGGAATATACATGGCTTGATATCAGAATTAGTTTTCCGAAAAATATCGGAATTCTTATGCTCATGTAAACGCACTGTATGATACCCCTTGATTTTAAATCCCTGAGGTTGAGGGCTGAATAGTGCATTTTCAATGACAATAGGGCAGAAGAGCACAGCATACAAGACAGGATTACAAGTCCATCTGAAAAGACAGAGTTCTGTGAATCAAGACTACCGTGGTTTTCATTTTCTTTGGATCGCAGTGCTGTTATTGTCGGTAAGATTAAGAAATAAAGATTTCACTCTCCAGCTTTGTTTTTGTGCTGATCTCCCTTGCCTCTAAATACTTTCAATTTTTTATTGGTATTTAGTAGGGTGAACAGTAAGGAGAGAAAGTCGGTAGTCTGGTTCACCCAAGGTAGTGTATGGTTTGTTTTCTTTTGTTGTTAAATTATTTAGACAGTTTACTTGGTTTTAATAAATAAACGAGTGTACAATAGTTAGTGCATTGCTTTATTAGCAACCTATCAGAATTTTGTCCGGTTTGAGATCATGCGTATGTTTGTTTCTCTTTTTATAGGAGACGTGTTGGCCACTGTTTTGTTTCTGTTGAATTGTTTCAATTTGATTTTGCTTTCGTTGAGTTTTGTTATTCTGTTTTCATTATCGCTCCTGTGCTTTGTTATTTATTTGTTTGGTTTGCTTTCATACATGCACTTACCTTGCATGTTGGCATTAAAACTGAAGACTCAAATAAACACTACAGTGCATAGGTTCAATATATTGCAAGCCAACAAACCTGAGTGTAACCCTTTGGGGTAGAAACAAGAACTTTAACTACTTAAAGAATTGTGTTTCTAAAGAAAATCTGAGCAAAAGCGTTGGGAGTCTGTCTTCAGCCTCCCCCAGATCACAATGCCCATAAATATTGCCCTGCCTATTTTGGGTAAGGTTTTTAAGATATGCATGTTTAATTGTATTATTATTCTTTCATTTAATTGGAAGGAACTCAAGTGGGGATCACAATATAAGAGAGACCTTGTAATTCATAGCTCCCCTTACTCCTGGAATAATTAAGGGGTGGCGTAGTCAAGTCAATAGCCCTGTAGAGAGGGCGCTACAGTACGAAGGACTATAAATGGTTATGGCACATTTTTACTTTTATTGTATTTTTCTAATGTCTGTAATTTCTTCCTAAATGTAATCATTATTAATTTACAATGTATTTAACAATTTGATCTGTAGCTGCAGATTATTATATGTTCTTAAAGAGCAGTGGTCTAAACCCATGTCAGGTTCCTAAAGTGATGGCACTGTGTGCGGCACCTCAAACATTTCAAAAATTATATATAAAAACACTGAATGATGGGGTGTACATGCATTCGAAAATTGCCTCCACATTAAGGATTTAGCACATGCATATCACTTGCATTCCTCTTGCTAAAGTAGAAGCATGGTGTTTAGATAGTGTGATTTAAATTCACATGCTTAAAATAGCTTAAAAATACCTATGTGGCAGGATGGCTTGCAGTGGTGAGGTGTGGTGACGTCACGGACCAGGAAGTAACAGAACCAAAACAGTGGATGGGCGGGTGAAAGCTGAAACGCTACGACGTTCAGCTGCTTTTATTAAATCATAATACAAAAAGGATTTAAACAAATAACAAAACACAAAACAAAAAGGCACGTTGGCCAAACAAATAGAAACAAATAAGCGTGCTGGTTTTAACCCAGCACGATACGTAGCAGTTGTTTTATTTTCTCCTCGCTCTCTCCGCTCCCCATACTCTCCTCTGTACACGGACAGCTGCAGGTTCTTATACTCTGACCGAGGGGTTAACTAGCTGTTCATTATCTTATTACCCCTCGGCCACAGTCTGCACGAGTTTAGTAAGGATGCGTGACTGTCAGCTAGTTAAATAATCAGTAGCTGATCAGCCACGTATCCTCACAGGGAAAATACAAATAATAATAAATAAATATATAGGGGCGGGACACTCCGCCACAACCATGTAAGGGCTCCCGAATGGCGCATCCAGTAAAGGCGCTCCGTGTGGAGTGCAGGATGTGCCCTATCTGGACATCGCGAGTTCGAGTCCAGGCTATTCCTTTGCCGACCGAGGATTGGAGCTTCTTGGGTGGCTGCATGGTGAGTCCGCAGTGTGAAGAAATGCGGTTGGCTGACGGCACACGCTTCGGAGGACAGCGTGTGTTCGTCTTCGCCCTCCCGAGTCAGCGCAGGGGTGGTCGTGGTGAGCTGAGCCTAAAAATAACTGGCCATTCTAAATTGGGGAGAAAATAATAAAAAAAATAATTAGCAACGACTAAATTATTTATAAAAAAAATACCATGTAAACAGAAGTCATGCTTTAGATTCCAGCATTCAAGATCCTGTTTACCTGTCATAACTTCATGCTGCTTCCCAGTATAAGCCATACATAAGAAATAATAATATTATAACAAAAACGCAAAAAGATGCCGTCCCGGTTGAAAGAGAACATTGAAACCTCATCATTTATTATTAGTACCATACGTTTGTTTTTAATTAATGTTGTTAAGTTTTGGTGAACTCTTTTTCTTATTTAAATGAAGACTATAAATTGTAACGATGGATATCTACTCTGAATTTGTGTAAGTTTTTATAGCTTGAGCCATTGTATAATAGGAATAATGCACTTCAAGTTGAGCGTCGTGTTGGGATAACATCACTTCCTGGGTGTTGGATGCACTTGGTCTGTAGTTTGTGGAGAAAGTGTGGTTTGTAGGGTTAAGACTAATATTTAAACTTATAATCATACTGTATATTCTAGATTTTTTTTAGTTAGTATTTATTTGTTAAAAAAAAGTATAAAATGAAGTTCTGCAAACCACAGATGTTATTAAAAGGAAGTGTGCTGAGGTGGTGATCTCAGAATGTAATGTTAAGATGTAATTGAGAAACCACAGAGGCTATTTTGATGGATGACAGTCAGAGAGAAATGGTATGCAGAGTAAATGCTTTTATGTGACAGAAGAAAGGTTCAAAAGAAGAGGTTTGAAAAAGAAGGATCACATGAATTATTGCATGAGCAGACTGAATTATAACTAACCAATAATATACCAACACAATGTACAACATAACCAATTCTAGCATAGAAAGAGTGGAATGGCCATGTTAAAGTAACCAATCATAAAGGGATGACAATCTAAACCTTTCCATCTTAGGGAACTAAGTTAAGATATAAGAAAGTAACACTTGAAGTTCAGCAAGACATCAGGACCTGAATCTGCTGCAGTCCAGAAAAGCCTGGTAGAAGATACTCCATCCTGACCTGAAAGAGGACTCAACCTGCAGAATGTAAGCTGGCCTTTCCTTGTTCTCATATTTCTAATGTTATTATGTTTTAATGCAGGGACATGTTTTAGCAGCCGCTAAAGTCGCAGTATCTTACAGCAAGTTTAAACAAAACCTTTTTTTTTTTTTTTACAGGATGTTCATCTTCCTAACCTTCAGTTTTCTCTGTGCAAATTCTGTCATAGGAGTTCAAAGTAAGTACCATTTTTTTCCACAATGATGTAATCTCACAAGAAATGTGAAATTGTATTAGGTAGTGATAATTTAGCAAAGGCTTCTCTTAAAGAAATTAGTTGTAAAATGAGAAACTCATCTCCACTTGCTGGTGTTTACTGTATTCTGGAAAGAGAAAAGCAGCACCAAAATGGCTGCAATTTGGAGGTCTGCTCGATCCTGAATTTTAAGCCAGACTCAAAACCGACCCGATCCTGAGCAAGCACACCTTTTTTTGGACTCGACCCGACTCAACAGTTAAGCTCTTGCAACTAAAGCATGTGTCAGAACACACAAAAAAAATGTATCAGAAATTTCACTTTTGAACGCACCCTAAAAACTATAGCCTACTATAGTTGGAAAGAAAGCGTAGGTAGCCTGATCGCATGCATTCCCCTTCAGTTCGTGTCATTAGGTTTTGTTACTGCAACATTTGAATAGTGAAAAAAGTATTGCATATATGGTACCAAGGTGGGTATTTTTTTGTTTTTTGGATTTTCACTTCTCCTTAATTTAAGGAAGTTTTGTTGGGCGTTTTCTCAGTAAATCATGCATGGTCAATTTATTACTGATGTAGGTAGTCTCAAATAATTTGTAGTGCCTGCATTTTATTTATTTAAAATGGACTCGCAGAAATGGAAATTCGTTTTTGAATTACATGTCATTACTCTGATGGTGACGGCACAAGTGACACATTTCGAAGTGCTCCGGCACAATAAAATTTAGGCTTTAAAACTGATAATACTATGTTTGGATAAACTTCCCTCAAACAGCAAAGTAAACAGCCTCCATACTTCATAATGTAGAGAATCTCTTTTGGCTGTATCGACAATACATATGAGATGCAGCATAAACGAACAGCCTGGATCCTCCAGCCATGAAGTCATGCGTACGCAGCTTTTAATTGACGTCATCATTATACTGCCAAAGGCAAGCTCATTCATCTGAACACCCCAATCACATGATCACAGCGTACCTTATCGGAATACAGCCGATGGAAACTTCATAAGACCCCCATCAAACAATTACTATTAACAATAACAATAAACGTAACAAAGCAAAAATGTCAATTTGACATAACCTATGTATTTTTGTTTTATAAATTCAAATTTGAAAGAAAAGCAAAACAGTAATCTCCCTAATACCAACACACTCTTTGTATGCTGGACATTTTGAAAGAGTGTTGATGAAGATTTATTATTTAAATACAGATGACTGTAGTACGCGATTGCAATAGGAATGTCAGATGATATGGTAATATGCATATCACTGTGTGCATTATTACATATTATTATAGTTATCCATATCACACTGTATGACATTTCCCCAATAATAATGCATCTCAGTAGCTGATAAAAGAAGCATATGAGGAATATTTCTATGTAACTGGGTTCAGAAAATAATGATGAAGATTATTTAAATCAATGTGTGGGAGCTCCCCAGGAGCAGATCTTGAAATGTATTTATTTGAAAAAAACACTAATTATGCCTTGATTTGATTAAACCATCATTATTTAATAGATTGTTTAAAAACATTATTACAGACATTTACCAGATGAATAATGACGTCTATTACAACCTGCGCACGCATTACATGGCTGGAGCTGCATGACGAGAGCTGCATGGCTATATTTATAAGGTGGGGAGAATTGTGGGTTAACCCAGATGAGTGAAGTACAAGTGATCCAGGGAATGGGAAAGTACAGGAACCCTCTGCTTTCCCAGGACAAGACAAACACTCCTGGAAGAAGGAAACTTTTCACAATCCGTGTCATTGTTTATAACATGATTATGGTAATTAATGAGAAACTTTACTAATGTTTGGGACGTCGTGCATCATGGAACTCGATATAATTGGCCATTCTTAATTGAGAAGAAATGGGGTAAAATAATTTGTCACTGAAAAAAAGGATTCTTACTAACTGACTGAATTTTTGAGTGTGTCAATCTTCTTTTATGAAATGAAAAGAGGGATCTTTGAACTGTGCTTCTGATGCAGCTGAATACCGGTTTCCAAAGGCTCTGCTAACCGATGCCAAGGTCACCATTGATAACATCCATCTGCAGAATAATGACCAACAATGCAAAGCACAAGATGCAGGAAACTGGGTGGTGGTGAGGGTACTATTCAGCGCGTGTGGAACTGCGTCTCGGGTAAGGCTGTTCCTTCATATTATAATGGGAAATTAAATAAATAGTTTTAGTATGTATTTCACTTGTACAGTACCATAGGTTATATGTATGTCAATAGAAAACAGGTTTGCTTTCAAGTGACACCAAATACTGGTTAGTTTTATAATGAATTTGCATTGCAGTAAGGTTTTGGTCATTACAAATTTAGCAATTTGTACAATTGTAAACTGATAATTACTAAAATACTTAGAATACTTAAATACCTAGCTCATGTTGGGTAAATGTTTTATGCAAATGCAATGCAATTGACATTAGTAATATTCTGCACTCACAATGGTATCCTGCAGAACACACAGGATGGACTCTACAAGCATCTGCATCAATAAAATGGTCTCTGTACTGACCTGTACTTAGATCCAGGGCTCAAGCCTTTGAATTACTACTGTACTCTAATGTTGTGAAACCTTTGATCTGCAGCATATTATGAAGAGTGCAGTACTGTATATGGTACTATTGACTGTGTTGTGCTTTGCACCAGCATCAAAATGTGTTACTTAACCTTTTAATTGGGATAAATCATTTGTAATTTGTAAGACGTTTGTAACAATTTAATTTGTAAGAAGTTTCACATTTTCTCATCAGAGATTTAAAAAAAAAAAAAAAAAATCCCTGTCATAGCATAGGCTTCTTCTCGTATGACACTGTGCAGTCAGTTATGTGCTTCTGCCCTAGTGGTACCATTGTTAAAGTTTGGTTTCAGGTAAATGTTTTTAACATATCATTAATAAAATGTATCTTGTAAAACTAAAATGGCCGTGGCTAGTGGGTGCTGAGCACATGCTAATTGTTTTCGGTGGGTGCTTGAGCCCCGGAGCACCCATGGAGCACCCAGTGCCTATTACCCCGTTTACACTACCACACCCGAGCCGAGCTGGGTCTGGAGCTGGAGCTGGCTTGCATGGTTCGCATTTACATTAAAGAAAGGCGAGCCGAGCGACTGACGTACACATAATGAACGTACTGAGTAGCAAGTTGATGATGCAATATGTATGCAATCCATACACATAAGCAAAACATTTGATTTGTCAGTTTCTAGCGAGTAAATATTTTTGCCAAATGTGTAAAACAGGGATGTATGCGGAAATATATTTATAATTTAAAAAATAAACCAAAAAGGTGTGGAGCCCTCATGGTACGGGTGTGCTAGTGTAAACGGGGTATTTGTGTCATAGCATTCAGCATATCTAAAAGAATCTAGAACACCATCAAACCCTTCTTTTAACGTTATCACATTGCTTTTTCAGGTGGAAGGAAACAAGATAGTTTATTCCAACACGGTTTATGGCACTGTTACAGACACCCCAATACCTGTACGTCGTCTTGAGATCCCTTTAACATGCGAGATGACGGCTAATGAGACCTTCAGTTTTCAGTTCAACCCTATGGTTGAGGGTATGGCTGAATCAGGGTAAATACAAGGTCTCTCTACACTTATTCAAAACTAAAGCCTTTAATGATCCAGTCACGGAATTTCCCTATGAAGTGGATCTGAGTGGGAGGCTCTACATTGAATTTGTTGTGGATTCTAAGGATACAAGCCTCCAGGTATCTGCAGATTCCTGCTACTCCTCACCCACAGACACCAAGGGAAAGGACACCTACACCATCATTAAAAACAGGTACGTCTGGTGCTAAACACAAACTTCTTTTACCCAGACCTCATTGAATTTCTAAAATCTGGGGATCCCCGAGTGTCTCTTCTGGTAAAAGCACAGGGTGAGACAGCACAGGTTTGTCTCTTGGCAGTGTTAGGAAGGCTAAGATGGAAGGCATTGCTTTTCCTCATCACTTTTATAATGGATCCTGACAGCCAGGCACATGATTTATTAACAGAGACTGTTATCCAGGGCAACTTACAATACATATATATACAGTACTGTGCAAAAGTTTTAGGCAGGTGTGACAAAATGCTGTAAAGTAAGAATGCTTTCAAAAATAGACATGTTAATAGTTTATATTTAACAATTAACAAAATGCAAAGTGAGTGAACAAAAGAAAAATCTACATCTAATCAATATTTGGTGTGACCACCCTTTGCCTTCAAAACAGCATCAATTCTTCTAGGTACACTTGCACACAGTTTTTGAAGGAAATCGGCAGGAAGGTTGGCCCAAAAATCTTGGAGAACTAACCACAGTTCTTCTGTGGATTTAGGCAGCCTCAGTTGCTTCTCTCTCTTCATGTAATCCCAGACAGACTCGATGATGTTGAGATCAGGGCTCTGTGGGGGCCATACCATCACTTCCAGGACTCCTTGTTCTTCTTTACGCTGAAGATAGATCTTAATGACTTTCGCTGTATGTTTGGGGTCGTTGTCATGCTGCAGAATAAATTTGGGGCCAATCAGATGCATCCCTGATGGTATTGCATGATGGATAAGTATCTGCCTGTACTTCTCAGCATTGAGGAGACCATTAATTCTGACCAAATCCCCAACTCCATTTGCAGAAATGCAGCCCCAAACTTGCAAGGAACCTCCGGCATGCTTCACTGTTGCCTGCAGACACTCATTCGTGTACCACTCTCCAGCCCTTCGCGAACAAACTGCCTTCTGCTATAGCCAAATATTTCAAATTTTGACTCATCAGTCCAGAGCACCTGCTGCCATTTTTCTGCACCCCAGTTCCTGTGTTTTCGTGCATAGTTGAGTCGCTTGGCCTTGTTTCCACGCCGGACAGTAGATGGGTGTACCAGGGTCCCACTGTTTTCTGCCAATTCTGAGCTGATGGCACTGCTGGACATCTTCCGATTGCGAAGGGAAGTAAGCATGATGTGTCTTTCATCTGCTGCAGTAAGATTCCTTGGCTGACCACTGCGTCTACGGTCCTCAACGTTGCCTGTTTCTTTGTGCTTCTTCAAAAGAGCTTGGACAGCACATCTGGAAACCCCTGTCTGCCTTGAAATTTCTGCCTGGGAGAGACCTTGCTGATGCAGTATAACTACCTTGTGTCTTTTTTCTGTGCTCAGTCTTGCCATGGTGTATGACTTTTGACAGTAAACTGTCTTCAGCAACCTCACCTTGTTAGCTGAGTTTGGCTGTTCCTCACCCAGTTTTATTCCTCCTACACAGCTGTTTCTGTTTCAGTTAATGATTGTGTTTCAACCTACATATTGAATTGATGATCATTAGCACCTGTTTGGTATAATTGTTTAATCATACACCTGACTATATGCCTACAAAATCCCTGACTTTGTGCAAGTGTACCTAGAAGAATTGATGCTGTTTTGAAGGCAAAGGGTGGTCACACCAAATATGGATTTGATTTAGATTTTTCTTCTGTTCACTCACTTTGCATTTAGTTAATTGATAAATATAATCTATTAACATGTCTATTTTTGAAAGCATTCTTACTTTACAGCATTTTTTCACACCTGCCTAAAACTTTTGCACAGTACTGTATATATATTTAAAATACATATATATATATATATATATATATACACAGTGGCTCTCAAAAGTATTCACCTTCCTTGGACTTTTCCACATTTTATTGTGTTACAACATGGAATCAAAATGGATTTATTTAGGAGTTTTTGCCACTGATCAACACAAAAAAAGTCGATAATGTCAAAGTGAAAAATAAAATCTACAAATTGTTCTAAATGAATTACAAATATAAAACAGAAAATAATTGATTGCATAAGTATTCACCCCCTTGAGTCAATATTTGGTAGAGGCACCTTTGGCAGCAATTACAGCCATGTCTATTTGGATAAATCTCTACCAGCTTTGCACATCTGGACACTCCAATTTTTGCCCATTCTTCTTTGCAAAATTGCTCAAGTTCCATCAAGTTGGATGGGGATCCAAATAGACTCATGGTTCACCTTTTTATTAAAAAAAGGCCACAAAATACAAATACAAATATAGCTATGTCTGTTTCTTAAATCCTGTTATGCAAAAGTGTACAGAATATACTGTATATATATGTAGCAAGTGGGGGGTGAGGGGGTCTTTAGAGAGAGTGACAATTGGAAACCATGTATACCAATTAACCCTAAAGCCAGACTACGCCACTGAAGGTATTACGCCTTCAGAATTTAGTTTTAATTTACCAGATCACTCAAAATACACAGGTTCGTTATATAGGGCATTAAAACATTATACTGGGCAAAGACAAGGAGTGACAAACAAGAGATCAAAGTATAACACTTTATTTATGAAACACAGCTTCTGTTAAAAGATCACATGCATGATTAAAATACAGGACTCACAATAGCAGGCAAGTAACAAGAGTATATTACAATTAACATCAATGAAATAATCCACAATCAGGTTTCAAAACAGGTAGGCTACAATTACTAGCAGTGGGATAATTAGAAATTGAATTCAGTGCAAATACAATTACCATCAATGAAGTAGTTAAAGATTACATTTCATACAGATAATTGTACAGTTAAACAGACAGCTCATGGAATCAGGACAATTGTGGTAAAACAAGTAATTAGTACCCTAAACAGTTAAACATAATACTAGAACCAAATAACTGGTGCACTCCAAACCAAATGAATATCACACAAAATAATAATAATCCACCACACAAAAATAACCCACAATACAGCAAATCACTCTCCAATAACATTGCTACCAGTGTTACTCTCATTCAGTGAGGATACAGATTAACATGGGGTACTATAGTAAGCACTGAATTACTCGAGTTCACTCTAACCCAATAGAACACCAATCAATCCCCTTTAAATAACCTAAGCTAAGAAAGTACACATTTTCCTTCTAACGGGCAGCGTGCAAGGCTCCGGGAATACAGACGCACACAACTAATTTCAAAACGTTTATAAGCTTAACGCCTATAAGGACTCTCAAATACTACATCAGCCCAAACTTTTCCCAACGCAGGTACAGGTTGATTACAACCACAGACTGCTTAACAGCCATATACACAGCTTTAACTGAAACAGTTTAGACCAAAAGTGAGCTCAAAACGATTATACTACCTCCATTCACAGGGCATACTCGCAAAGAAACGTGTGGAGCCGACATTCCCGCAGCCTTGCAACTCCCGTGACTCCGTTTACACGGCCCTTTAAATGGTAATGAGGTGAAACGATTTATCCAATTGAATGCAGTTAATCAATTACACCTGCCACATTCTCTCAGTGATGAAACTCACTTAACAGGTAGCACCCACTACATATAATCTAAATAAATGTACGTTATCATTCTTTATTGCCTTTGTATATCTGTAACTGAGAGAACTCCACTTTCTGCCATGTGAACACTCTGAATGGGCACACTCAGTGGCCTTGATTGTTTATAATGAGGGTCATAACATCTTATGTATTTTTTTATTATTATTCATTTAAGTAATTTTAAATTTAGCGTGGTCACATAACAGAGCACGGGACCAGATATAAGCAGTCCATTGAAATTGCTAGTCTTTTAAGTGGGCACAGGAGATTCTGCTTCTTTCTCATGGCTAATGTAGCCTGTCCAAAAAACATAATGTACAGGTAGTGGACAAAAAAGTGGAAACACCAATGTAAAGTCACTTAATAGGGCGTTGGGCCACTATGGTATCCTGCTCTGTGGAGTTCTCGATGGACCATTTTTGATGAAACTGGCTGCTCGCGCCCCAGGTTGAAATTTACAGTCAATTGAGCTGCAGTTGCTTGCCTGTTTTGCCTTGCACTTCGAATTAATGCACAGATATTACGATCCTGGAGTATGCGCTTCCACCTGCTGTTGCCCTTTGCTGATGATGTCTTTCCCTCGGAGTACCATGCCGACATCACCTTAGACACCGTTGCTCGTGAAACATCAACAAGTTGAGCTGTCTTGGTTACTGAAGCTTCTGAAAAACACACCCCAACAATCACCCCTCTTTCAAACTCACTGAGGTCTCCTCTTGCATAATTATAGGCAACCAGGCCTGTCTAGCATTTTTATACATGATCCTAAGCATGCTGGGATGTTATTTGCTTATTTAACGCATGAGCCACACCTGTGTGGAAGCCCTTGCTTTCAATATACTTGGTGTCCCTCATTTACCCAGGTGTTTCCATTTTTTTTTGTCCACTACCTGTATGTTATGTGATAGAGTGCATCACAAGTTTTGGGTTAGGTGAAATGATCTGTCAGTGTCTGAAGCATTAGGATAACTCTAAAGGAAGTGTCCCGTGGCTCATCAGATGTGATTTACTGTAACAGTAAAACTTCTTTTATTTAGGAAAGAGGTCATCGAGAGGATGAAGCTAGTGTCTTGCTGGTGCCCTCTGCATATTGTGCCAGCTACCATTCTTATCCTGGTGATACACTAGAAATACTAATCAAGACAAAGGCCCAGTATACCAGACAAGGGGTGAAAATGCAAGTGTAAATATCTTCATGTATATGGAAATTTGAATTTGCTCAATGCAAATATGATGCATTTACTACCAAACTAAATACAAATGCAAATATGTGATGAATACCAAATGCATTTCAAATACACTTCCATACAACAGATATTAGTTGATTGAGCTCTCAATTACTTCATTGAACCCTCAGTTGAACTAATTCAATTTACTATGTCTAATATTGTATTAAGTAACTTGAAATCTTCAATTGTTTACATGTATAAGTGAAACCATTTAATGCCCTTACAAAGAGTTTAATGGTATTGTGTGAGTGCTCTTGAATAGAGGACCCAGATCAGGTCCCCAACAAAGTACTGCCACCTGGTGATCTTGCAGCCTGGACGCTAGTGGTAGCTAATGGAGCAACTATTGATCCTGGTGAAGGTGTTCCAACCTCAAGCTTTCAGGAGAAGCTTACAAAGCTGCTGCAGGAAGAAGGGAAGACGTTGCGTGAGGCCCAGGCTCTATACCCAGCTGAAGCATTGCAAACCACGTCCCCTGAAGCCATACTTCGTGCAGTTGGAGACGTTTTAGAGAAAAC
The DNA here is from genome assembly GCF_902713425.1 of Acipenser ruthenus. Lineage (NCBI taxonomy): Eukaryota > Metazoa > Chordata > Actinopteri > Acipenseriformes > Acipenseridae > Acipenser > Acipenser ruthenus. The sequence continues at coordinate 32,675 of NW_026708738.1, forward strand.
GACGAAATCACACAACGAGACTAATGCGTATCGGCGGTTACGAACATTCTCAGGAAGCATTCCTACTCCCTCGGGAGAGGAGGGTTTTGATAGTTGGATGGATCAAACCCGTCTTATGGTTCAAGAGTGTGACTGCTCCAGTAGAGAGAAAAGGAGGAGAATTGGGGAGAGCTTGAAAGGAGCTGCTTTGGAGATTATTCAAGCAGTGAGGGACGCCAACCCTGATGCTAGCCCGATGGACTACCTGGAAGCACTTGGACGCACGTTTGGAACCCCTGAGTCTGGTGAGGATCTTTATTTTGCATTCAGATCATTAAGACAACAGCCTGGAGAAAAGCTGTCTGATTTTTTGAGGAGGCTAGAGAGGTCTTTAAAGAAAGTAGTGCTGAAAGGAGGCATTGCGTCAAGCCGCATTTATCTTGTGAGCATTGAACAGCTTATACGAGGTGCTACTGAGTCTGAGCTGATGCTGATACTGGTGAGATTAAGGGAAAGGAAGGATAACCCCCCTTGCATTCCTGACTCTCCTGAATGAAAGAGGAGGAGCAAGAAGCTGCTCGTCATAAACTGAGCACCAGTGTAAAGCGGATACAAGTCAGAGATGACGAGAACCTGAAACGGTCTGTTTCATGAACTGAAAGCTCAAGTTAAAGAGTTGCAAACTGGCTTTGTTGCCATGATGATGTAGCATAGTCAGTCAAAGGAATCAAGTGTTACTGGAAGTCAAGCAAAGAAGGTTAAGCCTGTTACATTGCAGCCTGATCAAGACTGTGAGATAGAAGCATTGAAGCGTCAGGTACAAGACTTGCAAAAGAAGGTCACTGTATTGAATATGACACCAGTACCATCAATTGTGGACGGGCAAATGCTGAGAACCGCTGGAGCAGCTCGTGCCCACAACAGCAGTAGGCCTCAGGCAGCTAAAGAGTCTGGGGATTACTTCTGCTATCGCTGCGGAGAAGATGGGCATATCGCCAACAAATGCAGCACACCGGAAAACCTTGCTAGGGTGACTAAAAAGCTCATTCGTTCCCTGCGTAAGATGAAACGTGAACAGAGAGGACTAGGCAAGGAGCCTGCCGAGTCTCCTAAGGTGAACTGCTCGGTCAGGAAGAATGCAATAGCCTTAAAGAGGACATGCCACCTTCCCAAAGGGCTAATTGGACCATCATCAGTGATCACAGTGAAGATTTGTGGATGGCCATGTCGTGCTCTGCTAGATAGTGGTTCACAAGTGACCATTATCTTTGATAAGTGGTACTCTCGGTTTCTACCACACCTGCCCATTCACCCAGTCGAAGGATTGGCCATCTGGGGCCTGAGTGACACCAGCTATCCCTATAGAGGATACGTAGTATTAGATTTAGAATTTCCCAAAGATGTTGCAGGAATTCATGTCTATCTCTGTTTTGGCTTTGATCTGCCCAGAACCACGTAGCGCTGAGCAGGTACCTGTCATAATTGGGACTAATGCAAGTATGTTTCAACGTCTAGCCAAACTCTGTGAAGAGACAGCTGGCCCTGACTTTGTTACCTCTCTGCATATCCACCCTTTGTGTTCTCAAGCTTACAGAAAACAGTGGGAACCAAGGAGTAAACTGCAAGACGACTGCATCGGTCAAGTGAAGTGGTTGGGCTCGGGACCACTGACTATTGTGCCCAGAAGCGAGTGTAATGTTATCTGTGGAGTCCGCAGTCCCCTGCTGTTGGAAAAGGGCATCTTCATGATTGAGACACCGCCTAACATAGCACTGCCAAAGTGGGTGTTAGTACAACCTGGAATCCTACCAGCCTCGGCCATTGATGTCAACAGGCTTACTGTTAGATTGAGGAATGAATCGATGAAAGAAACCACATTGCCTATATGGACAGTGCTGGCCCACCTATACAAGACGGACACAGTAGCTCAGGCTCAAAGACAGGACCAACAGATACCTGCCCTTGATCCCCAGCTGTTTGATTTTGGGACATCTTCCATTCCAGAGACGTGGAAGGAGAGACTGAGCAGAAAACTGGCTGAACGAGCCAATGTATTCTCAACTCATGAGTGGGACGTGGGACTGGCTGCAGGAGTTGAACACCCCATCCGGCTTAGTGACTCAAGACCTTTCAGGGAGAGGTCACGAAGACTTGTTGGCAGCAGGCATTATTAAGGAGTCTCGTAGCCCATATGCCTCAACCATAGTTGTAGCCAGGAAAAAGAACGGATCAGTACGAATGTGCATAGACTATTGCACTTTGAACAGCAGGACCATACCAGACCAGTACACCATGCCGCGCATTGATGACGCGTTGGACTGTTTGTCTGGTAGCAAGTGGTTTTCAGTACTAGATCTGCGCAGCGGATATTACCAGATACCTATGGCAGAGGAAGACAAGGAGAAGACAGCATTCATTTGTCCTCTTGGTTTCTACCAATTCGAACGTATGCCGCAGGGTATCACGGGTGCCCCAGCCACTTTTCAGCGGCTAATGGAGAAAGCCATGGGGGATATGAACCTTCTCCAAGTGTTAGTCTACCTTGATGACATAATCGTATTTGGTAAGACGTTGGAAGAACACAAAGAGCGACTTTTGAAAGTTCTTGATCGGCTGGAAGAATGCGGCCTGAAAGTGTCAATAGACAAGTGCCAATTCTGTCAGCCTCAGGTCAAATATGTTGGCCATACTGTCTCTGAACACGGTGTAGCAACTGACCCTGCAAAAGTTGAAGCCGTGGTCAATTGGGAGCAACCTACGAACCTGAAGTCATTAAGATCCTTTCTGGGATTCTGTGGCTATTACAGTAGATTTGTGGCAAACTACTCAGCCATTGTCAGACCATTGACAGAACATACCAAAGGCTATCCACCAGTACAGCGTGGAAAGAAGACCTCCAAAGACAGTGAAAAGTCCTACTTTAAAGAGTCGGAGCCCTTTGGAGACCGTTGGAATGATCAGTGCACCAAAGCATTCCAGAAGATCATTCGCTGCCTTACCAATGCACCGGTATTGGCTTTTGCTGACAGTACTAAGCCCTACATCTTACATGTAGATGCTAGCATGAATGGGTTGGGTGCTGTATTAATCCAGGAATACCCCGAAGGATTGAGACCAGTAGCTTTTGCTAGCCAGAAGTTATCCATGCCCGAACAGCGATACCCAGTACACCAACTTGAGTTCTTGGCAATTAAATGAGCCGTCGTGGATAAATTTCACAATTATCTTTATGGAGCCAAGTTCACAGTGAGAACGGCTAATAATCCTCTCACCTATGATTTGACAACTGCAAAGCTGAATGCTACAGGTCACAGATGGCTTGCAGCTCTTGCCACCTATGATTTTAATATCCAGTACAGACCTGGACGAAACAACGTCGATGCTGACTTACTGTCGCGAAGATTGCATTCTAGTAATCTGACCAGTGAATGGAAAGAAAGAAATCTTGCCTTCAGGTATAAAAGCTGTATGCCATTGGGTGGAAGTAACTGAGTCTCCTGAATTCAACACACGTGTGGTGGATCAATTGGGAGCATCACCTATAGCTATACCCGACTGCTATGCATTTCCAGCCCTTCTGCAATTGAGCCCACTAGAACAGCTGAGCAATAAAGACCTGCAGAAAGCTCAGGAAGTGGACCCAGTGATTGGAGAGATTGGATGTGTTATTAAAAGTGGTCGAGGGCCACAGGCAGTGAAGCACAAACACCCCGACATCACCCTGTTACTGCGTGAGTGGGAGAAACTTGTGATGCAGAATAACCTGTTGTACCGAGTGACTGAAAGAGCTCATGGAAAGGAAGTCCATCAGCTTGTACTGCCTAGCAGATACCGGATGATGGTTTTACAAGCCATGCATGATGAGTTGGGTCACCTGGGAGTGGAGAGAACTACTCAGCTCATAAAAGATCGGTTTTACTGGCCGAAGATGGCATCAGAAGTGGACCAATACATTAAGAACTGTGGAACATGTATCAGACGCAAGACGTTACCCCACAGAGCTGCTCAACTGAACCAGATCAGTAGTGAAGGGCCTCTGGACCTTGTATGCATTGACTTCTTGTCCCTAGAACCTGACTTGAAGGGGATAAACAACATCCTGGTCATCACTGATCATTTTACTCGGTATGCACAGGCCTTTCCCACAAGAGATCAGAAGGCCACCACAGTTGCCAAAGTATTGTGGGAGAATTATTTTATCCATTATGGATTTCCTGCCCGAATCCATTCCGACCAGGGTTGCGATTTCGAGAGTCGGTTAATAAAGGAACTCTTAAGTATGCTGGGAATACGGAAGTACAGAACTACTCCGCGTCATCCTCAAGGGGACCCACAACCTGAGAGATTTAATCATCGGACTCTACTATCCATGTTAGGAACCCTTGACCCGTCCAAGAAGCAGAGATGGAGCCAACATGTCAGTCAGTTAGTGCACGCCTATAACTGCACCAAGAATGACGCTACAAGGTACTCCCCATACTATTTAATGTTTGGGAGAGAAGCTCGTCTTCCGGTGGACCTCTGTTTTGGTGTGTCACCTGACTGTGAATCGTACACAACATACCAGCAGTACGTCGCCAAGCTGAAATCCGAGTTGAAAGAAGCCTATCGGTTATCCACTAATGCTGCCTGCCAAAATCACTTGAGTAACAAAAGACGTTACGATCAGCATGTGCGTAACCAGACATTAGAAGTAGGTGATCGTGTACTTCTACGCAACCTAGGGATACAAGGAAAGCATAAGTTGGAGGACAGATGGAAATCGGTACCACATGTAGTAGTGGAGAAGATGCCTAACTTACCTGTGTACCCTGTCAAGCCTGAGAAAGGAATGGGTATTGTGAAGACAGTTCACAGAGATCACCTGTTACCCATTGGCTACCTAGTGAGGATGCCTGTCAATTCAGAAGTGAAAAAACCGTCACC
>NW_026708739.1:0-5000 GCF_902713425.1 Acipenser ruthenus
GCGTGCATTAATCTCTGTCTTGCAATATTTCTTAAATGAAAAAAAGGAAATTTTTGTGACGTTTTTAACGTGTGCTTCGAAAGAAAGTTCTGTATCAAATATAACACTGAGGTTTTTTTTACTTCTGCCCTGAAATATGTACAGAGTCCATCAGATAAAACATCAATCAAATGTGTATCTTCATGTTTTCTCTGAGGCCCCAGTATCATCACTTCTGTTTTGTCTGAATTTAACATTAAAAAGTTATTAAACATCCAGTTTTTAATGTCAGCAAGACAGGTATTCAAAATGTTAGCAGCAGATGCATAGTCCTGTTTGAGGGACAAGTAAAGCTGAGTATCATCAGCATAACAGTGGAAACTAACTCCATGTCTACAAATAATGTCACCCAAGGGTAACATATATAAAGAGAAAATAAAATTGGGCCAAGAATTGAACCCTGAGGGACCTCACAAGTAACCTCTAATAAAAAGGAGGTCTCCTCTTCAATTTTTATAAACTGAAATCTGTTTGAGAGATAGGACCAGAACCTGACAATCCCACCACATGTTCAAGACGATCGATTAAAAGAGTGATCAATGGTGTCAAAAGCTGCACTTAAATCAAGTAAAACAAGAACCGAAGGTGAGCCCAAGTCAGAGGACAGAGAACATCATTCACTACTCGGGATAGTGCTGTCTCAGTACTATGATAAGGCTTAAAGCCAGACTGAAATTTCTCAGAATTATTCTGTGCATCAAGAAATCTATTGAGTTGACCAGCCACGACTCTTTCTAACAAATAATAGAAAAAATAGTTGAAATTGGGATACTCAAATGCTTGGAAATCTTCTTGTATCCTTATAATTGTAGACATCTATTTCTTGTAACTTTTTTTTTCTCATCCACAAAAGCAAAACTTTTGCTACAAAAGAGTTTTCCTAAAATTCTTTGTTTTTGAGAAATTTCTAGAAATTATACATTTCCATTGGGGTAGGTAAACTATTTATTACAACTGTATAATAAAAAGCACATAGAAAAAATTGAATGTATTGTGCCAAATGTAAACTAGGTGAACATTACAATAAAAAAAATGATATTTTGTGAGATTCATATTATATTTTGAGGAATAATTACACTACCGGTCAAAAGTTTTAGAACACCCCCATTTTTCCAGTTTTTATTTAAATTTGAGCAGTTCAAGTCCAGTGAATAACCTGAAATGGTACAAAGGTAAGCGGGTAAACTGCCAGAGGTTAAAAAAAAAGTTTAGGTTACCAAAAACTGAAAAATAATGTACATTTCGGAGTTATACAAAAAGGCCTTTTTCAGGGAACAAGTAATGGGTTAACAACTTACAGCTGTTCTGCAGCAATGGAAGTAAATTAAGCCTTGAAAGTTGATGCTAACAATTCCTACAGGTGTCCCAACTTTTGTTGATTACTTACAAACCCTCTGTCTGTATAAAAGCAGTGTTGGAACAGACTGTGTTACTACACCCTCTTAAGCATTATTTGGACAGTATTGTACTGCAGGAAGTAGTGTATTGCTCTCATAATGGCGAGAAAAAGGCAATTAACAAAGGAAGACAGACAGACCATTATAACCATTAAAAGTGTAGGTCTTTCCTTTAGAGAAATTGCAAAGAAAGCCAAGGTGTCAGTGAGTACAGTTTCCTACACCATCAAAAGGCACTTGGAAACTGGAGTAAACTCTGACAGGAAGAGGTCTGGCAAGAGGTCAAAGCCGCAACAGAATCAGAAGACAAGTTTCTGAGAGTCAACAGCTTGCGTGATAGGCGGCCCACAGGACAACAGCTTCAAGCACAGGTTTGACAGGTCGAGTGGCAGTAAGAAAGCCATTGCTAAGATGGCAAAATAAGAAAAAGAGGCTTGCCTGGGCCATGAAGCACCGCCAGTGAACTACTGAAGACTGGAAGAAGGTCTTATGGATCGATGAATCAAAATTTGAAATCTTCGGTTCATCACGCAGGGTTTTTGTATGCCGTCGAGTAGGCGAAAGGATGGTTCCTCGGTGTGTGACACCAACTGTCAAACATGGAGGAGGAAGCGTGATGGTCTGGGGCTCTTTTGCTGGATCCAGAGTCGGCGACTTGCACAGAGTGAGTGGCACCCTGAACCAAAACTGCTACCACAGCATTTTGCAGCGCCATTCAATACCCTCTGGTATACGCCTAGTTGGTCAGGGGTTCATCCTACAGCAAGATAATGACCCAAAACATACCTCCAGGCTATGTCAGAACTACCTTAGAAGAAAAGAACAAGATGGTAGGCTTCAAATCATGGAATGGCCAGCACAGTCTCCAGACTTAAACCCCATCGAGCTGGTTTGGGATGAACTGGACAGAAGGGTGAAAGCAAAGCAACCTACAAGTGCAACACATTTGTGGGAACTTCTGCAACAGTGTAGGGAAGAACTTTCCGAACAATATTTGATTTCCATTGTAGAAAGAATACCACGAGTGTGTTCGGCTGTTATATCTGCAAAAGGTGGCTACTTTGAGTCAAAAATTTAGATTAAATTTGTTAAACAAAACGATTCCATGATTTCTTTTTTATCTCCAATTGTTTATTTGTTCTATGCTTTAATTTCAGAGTACATTGAGACATTAAACTGCGTAAATTTCAATAAAAACTGGAAAAATTGAGGTGTTTTAAAACTTTTGATCGGTGGTGTATATTATTAATATAACGGGTTTCGTTGTCTTAATTTAAATATTTTAAGACAGACAAAGTTTATATTAAAGTGTGTGTGTCTGTGTTCATAAGAACATAAGAAAGTTTACAAACGAGAGGAGGCCTTCAGCCCATCTTGCTCGTTTGGTTGTTAGTAGCTTATTGATCCCAGAATCTCATCAAGCAGCTTCTTGAAGGATCCCAGGGTGTCAGCTTCAACAACATTACCAGGGAGTTGGTTCCAGACCCTCACAATTCTCTGTGTAAAAAAGTGCCTCCTATTTTCTGTTCTGAATGCCCCTTTATCTAATCTCCATTTGTGACCCCTGGTCCTTGTTTCTTTTTTCTGGTCAAAAAAGTCCCCTGGGTCGACATTGCCTATACCTTTTAGGATTTTGAATGTTTGAATCAGATCGCCGTGTAGTCGTCTTTGTTCAAGACTGAATAGATGAAAGAATTGAATAGATTCAATTCTTCTAGCCTGTCTGCATACGACATACCTTTTAAACCCGGGATAATTCTGGTTGCTCTTCTTTGCACTCTTTCTAGAGCAGCAATATCCTTTTTGTAACGAGGTGACCAGAACTGAACACAATATTCTAGGTGAGGTCTTACTAATGCATTGTAAGGTTTTAACATTACTTCCCTTGATTTAAATTCAACACTCCTCACAATATATCCGAGCATCTTGTTGGCCTTTTTTATAGCTTCCCCACGTTGTCTAGAGGAAGACATTTCTGAGTTGACATAAACTCCTAGGTCTTTTTATAGTTCCCTTCTTCAATTTCTGTATCTCCCATATGATATTTATAATGCACATTTTTATTGCCTGCATGCAATACTTTACACTTTTCTCTTAAATGTCATTTGCCATGTGTCTGCCCAGTTCTGAATGCTGTCTAGATCATTTTGAATGACCTTTGCTGCTGCAACAGTGTTTACCACTCCTCCTATTTTTGTGTCGTCTGCAAATTTAACGAGTTTGCTTACTATACCAGAATCTAAATCATTAATGTAGATTAGGAATAGCAGAGGACCTAATACTGATCCCTGTGTTACACCACTGGTTACCTCGCTCCATTTTGAGATTTCTCCTCTAATCAGTACTTTCTGTTTTCTACATGTTAACCACTCCCTAATCCATGTGCATGCATTTCCTTGAATCCCTACTGCGTTTAGTTTGAGAATTAATCTTTTATGCAGGACTTTGTCAAAAGCTTTCTAGAAATCTAAATAAACCATGTCGTATGCTTTGCAATTATCCATTTTCAATGTTGCATCCTCAAAAAAGTCAAATAGGTTAGTTAGACATGTTCTCCCTTTCCTAAAACCATGCTGACTGTCTCCCAGGATATTGTGACCATATAGGTAATTTTCCATTTTGGATCTTATTATAGTTTCCATAAGTTTACATATAATAGAAGTCAGGCTTATTGGTCTGTAGTTACCTGGTTCGGTTTTGTCTCCCTTTTTGTGGATCGGTATTACGTTATAACCCCTGTGTCAAGAGACTGTTTTCATGATCTTGGTTAGCGGTTTGTAAATAACTTCTTTCATTTCTTTGATTACTATTGGGAGGATCTCATCTGGCCCAGGGGATTTGTTTATTTTAAGAGCTCCTAGTCCCTTTAACACTTCTGCCTCTGTTATGCTAAAGTTATTTAAAATTGGATAGGAACAGGTCGACATGTGGGGCATGTTGTTCGTGTCCTCCTTTGTAAAAACCTGTGAAAAGTAATCATTTAATATATTTGCTATTTTTTTTCTTCATCTTGATTTTGCCATTTGTGTCTCTTAGACATTTAACCTCCTCTTTGAATGTTCTCTTGCTGTTATAATATTGGAAAAACATTTTGGAATTGGTTTTAGCCCCCTTAGCAATATTGATTTCTATCTCTCTCTTGGCCTTTCTAACTTCCTTTTTGACTTGTGTTTGCAGTTCCAAGTACTCTTTCTGTGTGCTTTGTTTTTGGTCCCTTTTTAAATGCTCTGTAAATTGTCCCATTTTATACGGGGAAGTTGAAATCCCCCATTAGTATGGCTTCTCCTTTTCTACACGCATTTCGAATGTCATTGTATAACAGATTATTTTGCTCAGTGTCTGAATTTGGCGGTCTATAGCATGCTCCTATTATTATGCCCTTTGAATTTGTGTCCATTATTCTGACCATATTGATTCTGCATTGTTTTCTTTGTCCTGATTTAACACCTGGGCTTCAAGACTATTTCTTATGTAGAACGTTACCCCTCCGCCTCTTCTGTCCTGCCTGTCTTTCCTATATAGTGTGTACCCACTAATATTATATTCGTCTCCATCACTCTCAGA